>NC_090292.1:40862746-41162746 GCF_037392515.1 Haliotis asinina | reverse complement strand
TAGTTGTGAGTGTTATAGGACTATGGATAACATCCTGTTTTACAAGAACTGAAGACCCTCCAGTGGCCCTATCACCTGGAGGTGAAAAACAATTATATGAAGTGAACTGACGTAGATCAAAAGCGTCTGTCTCCTTCAGATAGGTTTCCTGGAGACAGAAAGCGGATGGTGCAAAATCCTGGACAAGTAGCTGTAACTCGTTGAAATTGGTCCTTAGGCCTCTACAGTTCCACTGTACAATACTTTTGCAATGGATTATCGTTTGGGCGGGTTGATTGGGGATCTACCCCGTACTTTTTTTGAGGGCGACAAGCTGTGTGCCCTTGATTGGACGTTTTCGGACACGTCCATGTCCTCAAGTGATCCGTATTTATTATAAAGCTTAATTCTGTTTTCAGGCCCTTTTGGGGCTCTGCCACTTTGCTTTTTTGAAGAATCAGGCATAGGTTTAGTTTTTCCTTTAGGAATTTGTTGGACATTTGACAAAGATTGAGACCTTGCAGGTGGCTGTGATGATGAATCCGAAGCTGGCCCTGATTGACTTTGCGACATGCAAGGAAGTAGCTCAGCGGTCTGAGTAGAAATAGCGGGTGAAAAAACCTTTGGGGAATCAGTGTGCACCCAAGTCAAGTTTGTTTGAGCAGCTGAAGAAGACGTAGAAGCCTTAGAGGATGGTTCAGATGATGGTTTTGTTTTAGAAGCATATGTTTCTTGTGGATCGCATCTTTGAACAAGTTGTTTCGCTTCAGCAAAGCTGATATTTTGAGTAAATTTTAGTTTGTTTATTTCCATCTCGTACTTCCAAATCGGACACTCTTTTGAGAAAGACTAATGGTCTCCTGAACAATTGGTGCATTTCTTGTAATTACTGTCACAATCTTCTGTTGTGTGGGTCTTCTCACCGCAGTGAGCACACACAACAGACAATGTGCAGGAATTTACACCGTGACCATACTTTTGACACTTGAAACATCTGAGTGGATTAGGAATAAACGTTTCCACTTTGATGTGACAGTAGCCGGCCTTTATTGATTTTGGAGCCGTTGGAGTGGAAAATGAAAATACATAGGTGTTGGTTTGTTGGATCTGGTTGTTTCTTCGGGTTGTGAAACGTTTCACAAATAACACACCTTGGTCCTTCATCTCTGCAGCGATGTCAATTTCCAGCAAATCCGCAAATAGTCTATCACGGTCTCTCACAATACTCTTACTAGTGTTAAGAGTACGGTGAGGAGAGACTGACACTGGAATGCCTACAAATGATTTTGTTGAAAGGAGATTGGTTGCCTGTTGCCTTCTATTACACTCAACAAGCAAAGGACCTGTTCGTAAACGTGTAACGTTTCTAACATCACCAGCAATGTCATGTATGCCTTTTGATACCGCAAAAGGGTTCAGCTTTAACGGAGTGTTGTCAGTGGTCTCAATTACAATAAACCGTGACCAGTAGTCAATGGATGTGGACAGTCCTTGGTCTTCAACATCAGGATCAGTAGTATCAAGAGGACGTTTTGTTTTTTTGAGGGGAGTTTCGTAAGCCATGGTAAGTTTATATTGTTTCATCATCCGAGCTCCCCACCCGCCACGGAGTATCACAAGGACAATGCTAAAAGCAGGCGGGTTTCCTGCCTGCAGCACCAAGGATACCCGGATGGTATACTCAAGCAGAATAACACAAAAGTATTTATTCCACTTGATTGGCCCATGAGCCACTGCCTTCTGGACATAGGACTCTAGGCAAGTTACGAAATTTGAATTGTACAATCGAAATACAAATGAATCATCATGAAGCCAAGACAAAAAAATACATATTTTCTCAAATTTGTGAACAACATTTACATGTACAGGGCTTGGCGTGACCAGCTGATTGATTGAACCTGGCCCATTCAATGGCCCGTCTAGGTGAAGTCAGGGCCAAAGTGGTGAGTTGAGCAATAGGAGCAATAGTCCTGCTCCCATGCTCTCAACCACCAGGATCCCTTCCTCCACCGACACAGGGCCGCAACCCACGGCAAACGGGTTGGTGGACCAAATATCCCCCCGGGTCCACTACGGGGGTGTCGGCGAGCTCTTGGCGTTACCCAGCACCCACCACGAGGAGGTGGCTCGCCACGGGTGCCAGGAAACCTTAGACTGAACAATAGTTTGTACGCTGGAAGTTTCTTTTGAAGAATTCGCCTGTATTTCAGCAGACAGCAATGTTGGAGCTGATGTACTAGCCCACGTGTAATCCGTTTGACAACCGACTGAACTGCATGAAACGTGTTTTGGTTTAGAGGCCTGAACAGAAGCAGAAACAACAGCAGCATAACTCGGGCCCGACTGTTCTTGTGCCAGAACGATCTGTTTTGCTTCAAAGAACGAAACGTTTTTCTCATGCTTCACCCGTGAAATCTTAGATTGTAACTTCCATGAAGGACATTCCTTGGATGAAGAGGGATGGCAACCAGAGCAGTTTACACATACAGGTGTGTTATCACAAAGGGTACTGTCTTTGCACGCTCCAGCGCATCGTTGGCATGCAGCTGGATTGTGGCATGACTTGGATCCGTGCCCATACTTTTGGCAATTATAGCACCTCAAGGGGTTGGGGATAAAAGTATCAACCCTTAAGTTGCAGTATCCTGCTTTCAGAGATTTTGGAGGCATCGAGTGACAAAATGTAAACAAGTAAGTATTTGTCTTGAAGACATCATTATTCTTTTTGACTGTAAAGCGTTTAACATGAGTAACACCATGTGATTGTAGTTCAGTAAGTATGTCAAGTTCACTCATGTCTGAAAGGCAACGTCCAGTATCACGGACGATGCCTTTGCTGGTATTTAACTTCCTTTGAGGGGACACCTCTACAGGAACATTTGCTAGAGACTTTGTTTTGAGCAGAATTTTTGACTGTATTTCTTTCCTGCATTCGATTAGCAGGGAACCAGATCTAAACTTTTTAATGTCTTTCACCTCCCCAACCAAACCTTAAATGCCTTTTGACACAGCAAAGGGATTTAACTTGAGAGGGCCCCTTTCAGGGGCACACATCACAATGAAACGAGGCCAATTATCAGGGTTACTGGACGTTGTACGCGACTCATCATCTGAAGATAACGAATCATCAGATTCGTGTGATCGTTTTTTAAGTGGGGGTGCCATGGTAGAAAAATATATGATTCACCCTCCTAGCTCCCCACCCACCATGGAGTGTCAACAAGGACGATGCCTCATGCCTGTGGATCTCCTGCAGACGGCACCAAGGATACTAGGAGGGTATACTCAAGCAGAAAATATCTTGAAAAGATATATCCCACCAGATTGGCCCATGAGCCACCGCCTTCTGGGCATAAGACTCTAGGCAAAGTTCACAACATCAGATTTCAAAATCAATAAACATTTTAGATGAGCAATTAAGCCAAGGCCGACAGTAAAACAAGTTCAAATCAAATTCGTGCAATGACATATATAGAAAAGCCATGCACAGGGCTTGACATGACCAGCCGATTGGTCGAACCGGGCCCATTCGACCACCCGTCTAGGCGAAGTCAGGGCCAAAGTGGTGTGTTGAGCAACAGGAACACGGTTGCAAGCTCCTATTGCTCTCAACCACCAGGATCCCTTCCTCCGCCGACACAGGGCCGCAACCCACGGCAAACGGGTTGGTGGACCAAATATCCCCCCCAGGTCCACTACGGGGGTGTCGTCGAGCTCTTAGCGTTACCCAGCACCCACCACGAGGAGGTGGCTCGCCACGGGTGCCTGCTCAAGAGTAGTATATAGCTCATGTAATGAAAACACTTCATTATAGCCTTCACCGTTATCTGATTCAAATTTTTAAGGTTTGTCTTCTCCAGTTGTTTCTGATATCTCTGAAACTCAGGGACGTAATTTGCTGATGAAGAATTTTGGGCAAGGGTTTCGCCAATTTTATTTGCAGTTTGACATTTGTCAGTAATTAGATTATCACCATCTTTGAGATGGTGAACGGCAGATCGTTGCCTTTAATTCTTTGAACCGTGTTCCATGCTTTGGACACTGGCGTACGTGAATTAATTTTGGAGATATAGTTCCTCCAAGATTGTCGCTTACTTTGTTTAAAGGAACGACGCGCCTTTGCATTCAGTATGTTAAATCTGTTTAAGTTATGGACAGTTGGGTGATGACGGAAATATTTATCTGCCTTTTCCCTTGCTTTTCTAGCACTTTTACAGTCTGTCGTACAAGTGGAGTTGTAGAGGATCTTGGTATGCACTCATCAGCAATTACATTTAAAACGTCAGAAAATACCTGAATAGGATTATCAATATCACTAAAACATTCGGGTCTTAGTTGAGATGTGCACTGAGTTTGAAATAAGGACCTGTCCACCTTGGAAAAAATTCATCTTGTATAAGATGAAGAATCAGTCGGAGAAGATTCAGATAATATCGTTTGAAAATGATTACTTCCACAGAGATCGTTGTGAACGGACCAATGAAATTCATTACGTAGATTAGAGTCTGCAAGAGACAAATCTAGAGAAGAGTAAGTGCCGGTTGCAGGATGTAGATAAGTACTTGAATCATCATCTAAAATGCACAGGTCATTATTTGAGATGAAATCTTCCAGTATTTTACCTTTAGTGTTAGTATTTGTACCACCACAGAGTGGATTGTGACCATTAAGATCACCCATTATAATGCAAGTTTTCGGAAGTTGATCACACAGAGCTTGTAGATCAGTCAGGTGAAGTGTTGAAGACGGCGGAATATAGAGTGAGCACAATGTAAGGACAACATGAAGTGTGAGTCTCACTGCAACTGCGTGGAGATTAGTTGTGTGTGGATAACATTCTGCTTAACAAGGACTCAGGACCCACCAGTGGCCCTTTCACCCGAAGGTGAGATAAAATGATATGCATCGTACTGACGTAAATTGAAAGTATCTGTCTGTTTCAGATGAGTTTCCTGCAGACAAAACGATGATGGTGCCAGATCTTGGACTAATAGATGTAACTCATTATAATTAGTCTTCAGTCCTCTACACTTCCATTGTACTATATGTTTGGAAGGCATTATCTTTTTGGTGGATTGATTGGGGATCTACCCCTCGCTTTCTTGGAAGGCGACAAGCTCTGTGCCCTGTGATGGATGTTTTCTGACACATCTATGTCCTCGAGTGAACCATATTTATCGAATAATTTTATTCCATTATCTGAACCCTTGGGTGGTCTACCAAATCTTTTTCCCATTATCTGTCCTCGGTTTTACAGTACTTTTAGACCTTGAATTTGTTTCAGAAGGAGTCTGTTCTGTAGATTGTGATAATCGTTGTTCTTCAGATTGAACTGTAGAAAGCACACGGGCGTTCACATTTGTTTCTGAAGTCTGTGTAGATTGTTCAGGCGTGGAAAGTTTCGAGCTATCAGTTTTAACCCAAGTCAGGTCTGTTTGACACACAATCGATGAAGTTGAAACTTTAGGCATGGTTTCAGAAGGTAATCTGACCACTGATGCATAAGTTGCATTAGGTATTGTTGACTCCACGCTCTTTTTAGCATCAGCAAAGCTTACGTTTTGAGTGAATATTACTTTGTTTATTTCCATTTGCTTTTGCCATAGTTTACATTCTTTGGAAAACGATGAATGATTGCCTGAACAATTTGTGCATTTTTGAAAGTGCTAGTGCAGTCTTCCGTTACATGAGATGTCTCGCTACAATGAGCGCATGTCACTGGCAGGTGTACAGGTGTACAGGTGTTAATTCCATGAGTATATGTTTGGCATGGAAAACACCTCAACGGATTTGACATATAGACTGCAACTGCGATATTACAGTATCCCACTTTAACAGACTGGGGGAGGGTTGGAGATGAGAATGAGAAGAGGTATATGTTTGTGTTCATCAATTCGTAGTAATTCGTCTGATATATGTCACACCGTGATCTTTCATTTCAGACGCAATGTCCAGCTCCGACATGTCAGCTAACAAATGGTCTCTGTCTCTTATGATGCCTTTAGAAGTGTTCAAGGTTCTATGGGCAGTGACTGAAACATGAATGCCAGCCAAAGTTTGCAATAGCTTGGAGGCCTGCTGCTTTCGATTATATTCAATCAGTAGGGAGCCTGAACGCAACGGATTTGGGCACCCGTGAACGGCCACCTCCTCGTGGTGGGTGCTGGGTAACGCAAAGAGCCGTTCAAACCCCCGTGTGGACCCGGGTCAACTAGGTCCATAGCACCCCATTGCTGGTTGCAAGGAGCAACCGAATTGGGCAACCTGTTTGCCGTGGGTTGCGTCCCGTGTCGCTGGAGGACGGTAGTCTGGTGGTTGAGGGCAGTAGGAGCCTGAACCGTGTTCCTGTTGCTCAACACACCACTTCGACCCTTACTTCACCTAGACGGGTGGTAGAATCTATTGACTATTGGCCACGTTTTATAGTACTTGAGACTGTTGCCAAGACTCCTTTGAAGCTGAACCCTTTTGCTGTTTCAAAAGGCGTACAAAGCATAGCAGGAGATGTTAAAAATGTTAGACGTTTGCGTACAGGTTCACTTCTTATTGAATGTAGTAAGAGACAACAGGCAAATAACCTCCTGTCAACTAAATCTTTTGTTGGCATTCCCGTATCAGTCTCTGCCCACCGAACGCTTAACACCAGCAAAGGCATAGTGAGAGACCGAGACCGCCTTTTTGCTGATATGCTGGAAATTGATATTGCCTCAGAGATGAAGGAACAAGGTGTGTTGTATGTAAAACGTTTCACTACCCGTAAACACAATGAGATCCAACAAACAAACACCTATTTGTTTTCTTTCTCTACTCCGACTGCTCCTAAATCGATAAAGGCTGGTTACTGTCATATCAAAGTGGAAACATATATTCCGAACCCGCTGAGATGTTTCAAGTGTCAGAAGTATGGGCATGGCGTCAATACTTGCACATTGTCTGTTGTGTGTGCTCACTGTGGTGAGAAGACACACACAACAGAAGATTGTGACAGTAGTTATAAGAAATGCACTAACTGTTCAGGAGACCATTCCTCTTTTTCAAAAGAGTGTCCAGTATGGAAGCAGCAGATGGAGATCAACAAACTGAAATTTACTCAAAATTTTAGTTTTTCAGAGGCAAAACAGCTTGTTCAGAGATCTGAATTAACAGAAACATATGCTTCAAAAACTAAGACATCATCTGAGGCGACGAATAAAGCAACCAGATCAACTTCAGGCTGTCAAACAGATTTGACGTGGGTGAACACTGATTCCCCACAGACTTTTGCACCTGCAATATCTACACAAACTGCTGAGCCACTTCCTGGCACGTCTCAAAGTCAGCCAGAGCCAGATCGTGATCCAAATTTGTTATCTTAGTCTACCACAAGGTCTCAATTGTTGTGTAACGTGCAACAAACTGCTAAAGGCAAAGGTAAACATGAGCCGGATTCTTCCCAAAAACAAAGTGGCAGAGCCCCAAAAGGTTCCGAAAATAAGATTAAACTTTTCAACAAATATGGATCATTTTAGCGCACACAGCTTGTCGCCCACCAAAAAGGTACGGGGTAGATCCCCAATAACCCCCCCCCCCCCCCCCCCAAAAAAAAAAAAAAAAAAAAGATAGTTTACTCTCACAATATTGTACAGTGGAATTGCAGAGGACTAAGGCATAATTATAATGAGTTACATTTATTGGTCCAGGATTGTACGCCGTCAGCAGTCTGTCTGCAGGAGACTTACTTAAAGCAGACAGATCTTTTTGAACTACGTCATTTCAATGCTTATAATTGTTTCTCACCTCCGGGTGACAGAGCCACTGGAGGATCTTCAATCCTAGTCAAACAGAATGTTATCCATAGCCCAATTACACTCACTACTAATCTTCAAGCAGTTGCCGTCCGACTCGATTTACATGTTACCCTTACATTATGTTCCGTGTATGTGTCACCGTCTACAACTCTTCAGAGGACCGACCTTCAAACCCTCTACGATCAACTCCCCAAACCGTGTATTATTATGGGAGATTTTATACCAACGTCCTCTGCAGTTCCACATATTCGAAAACCATGGTTCAACGATGACTGCAAACAAGCTAGGAAGGCAAGGAAAAAGGCAGAACATTATTTCCGTCGCCATCCTATGGTGCATAATTTAAATAAATTTAAAATTTTAAATGCTAAAGCACGGCGTACTTTTAAACAGAACAAACGCCAATCTTGGCAAAATTATTTATCTAAAATAAATTCTCGGACACCCATGTCCAAGGTATGGAACATGGTCCAAAAAATTAAAGGTAAAGGTACTAAATCTACTGTCCATCATCTTAAACATGGAGATCAGTTACTTACTGATAAATCAGATATCGCAAATAAACTGGGCGAAACCCTCGCTAAACACTCTTCCTCTTCTAATTATTTAACTAAATTCCAGCAGTATCAAAAACAACAAGAAAAGAAACTATTAATTTCAATTCTGATAATGGGGAAGATTATAATGAAACGTTTTCTATTCATGAACTCCATACTGCTCTTGATCAGGCTCATGACACTGCTACCGGAGCTGATAACATACATTATGAACTCCTGAAGCACTTACCAGAATCCTGCCTAGAAACTCTCCTAAATATTTTTGATGATATTTGGACATCGGGTAACTTTCCTCCATCGTGGCGTGACGCCATAGTAGTACCAATACCTAAACCTGGACGTGATCATACAGATCCGTCCAATTATCGACCTATTTCACTAACTAGCTGTGTTTGCAAGACCATGGAACGCATGATAAATAATCGACTTGTTTGGTACTTGGAAACAAATAACCTTATCACAGATATACAGTGTGGTTTCCGTAAAAACAGAAGTACTGTCGATCACTTAGTGCGACTGGAATCATTTGTTCAGAACGCACAAATTGATAAACAACATGCTGTGTCTATCTTTTTTGATCTTGAAAAAGCATATGACACAACCTGGAAACATGGTATTTTGAGGGATTTACATGACTTTAGTTTGCGAGGTCGTTTGCCTCAATTTATTGCCAACTTTTTAAATGACAGACAATTCCAGGTCCGTGTGGGTTCTACCCTGTCTGATCATTACAATCAGGATCAGGGTGTTCCACAAAGCAGTATTTTATCTGTCACTCTTTTTAGCATCAAGATCAACAGTTTATCAAAAGTTTTAAACGATTCAATTGATGGATCACTTTTCGTGGATGATTTTAATATTTCTTGCCGAGGTAAAAATATGCATACTATTGAACAGCAACTGCAGTTGTGTTTAAACAAAATAAATAAATGGTGTCTTGAAAACGGCTTCAAATTTTCGAAGTCCAAAACTAATTGTATACATTTTTGCAGAACATATAAGCCACATAAGGACCCAGAACTATCTCTAGATGGAACTCCCATCAAAGTTGTAAAGGAGGCCAAGTTTTTGGGATTAATTTTTGACTCACATTTAACGTTTCTACCACATATCAAATCCCTCAAAACTAAATGCCTGAAGGCACTTGACTTGTTGAAAGTCGTTTCAAATTCTAAATGGGGAGGGGACCAAGCTACCCTCCTGCAACTTTATCGATCACTGATCCGGTAAAAACTTGATTATGGCTCGATTGTATATGGTGGAGCCTTTAAAAGCAACCTAAAACTTTTAGATTCTGTCAACAATCAAGGTCTAAGACTTTGTCTTGGCTCCTTTCGAACTTCACCTGTTGACAGCATGTACGTTGAGGCCGATGAGCCATCTCTTGAGCAGCGACGTATCAAATTAGCTTTACAGTATGTAACAAAATTATATTCCAGTGAGTCAAACCCTGCATATAACTGTGTTTTCAGTCCTCTGTGTGAGGATTTATACAATATGAAATATTCACTTGTACCGCCTCTTGGTTTAAGAATTAAACCATTTCTTGCTGCTGCGGGCATTGAGCTGGAAAATATAGCTCCTTCCCGTCTTCTTTCTTCTCCTCCTTGGCAGTTGGTTAGGCCCCAAGTGGACCTAACATTGACCACATATAAAAAATCAGAAACCAATGAATTACAGTATAAACAAGAATATAATGAATTGAAACATAAATATAGCAGTTATAAATCCTTATTTACAGATGGGTCCAAGGACGGTGGTGCAGTAGCTTGTGCCACTGTCATTGGATCCAGAACAATATCTTCTAGATTACCAGATAACAGTTCTATTTTTACAGCAGAAGCTAACGCCATATTAACAGCTCTTAAATATATTCAAAGACGCCATAAACATAAACAATATATTATCTATTCCGACTCTCTTTCTTGCCTTCAGGCGATTAAAAATCTTTCTTGTAAACATCCACTTTTAATTGAAATATTTGAATTATATAATGATCTTGCTACTGGCGAGTACGACATCGTCTTCTGTTGGTTACCCAGCCACGTAGGCATTTCCGGTAACGCAATGGCCGATCTTGCTGCTAAGGCAGCACTCAACAAATCTGTGACACCACTTCTTATTCCTTATTCTGACTACAAAGCTAGCATTAGAGCTTACACTCGTGATCTGATGCAGAAGAAGTGGGACACCCAAGTAGGTATAAACAAACTACATGAAGTAAAACCCTACATTGGTTATACATACTTGGGTTGTCAGTCCAGATTTGAGGAAGTCATTTTGCGACGATGTCGTATTGGCCATACACGATACACTCATGCATACCTTTTAAAAGGTGAGGATCCTCCATTTTGTATCCCTTGTGATGAGAGAGTCACGGTCAAACATATTCTGCTTGACTGTGTTGAATTCTCCATCACAAGGGATAAGTATTTTACAGTAAAAACAATGAAGGATCTTTTTACAAACATTAATTCTCATTTAATTATAGGTTTTTTAAAAGAACTTGATTTTTTGGTTGAATTTTGAATAACATGTTCTGTAAATAGATGTATTTTAATTATTGGTTGTTTAGATTTGTAACTAGAATTGTTAGTGGCTGTACCCTCAAAGGGGGTTCAAGTATTATAAAATTATTGTCCTCCTGAGAGGGTACGTAAGTCCACAAACAGTGAAAGTAAATTCTAAATTTCCAGGTTTTTAATCGTAGAATAAATGTCTTTTTATTGTATGGCTAGATTTCACAAATTGCTGATGGCTGAGGGAATGATGTAAATCCAGCTAGGGTCCATGCAGGTAGCAAAAGTACTGTAAGTCCCCATGGTCCCTAGTATGGTGATCTACCTTCAGCTGTTAGCAATATATAGCCCATTTTTACATTGTATTGTCCTGTATAGATAAATCGTTTTAGGTATAGTTACTAGTTTTATATTCTAATCTGTGATATCCTAGTTGTTTTACTGTCCTTCGCTGACAGATTTTATAATAGATATATATTTCATTTTAGTATTAAATGTTCTCGTCACGATATGGCTGAGATATTGCCGATGTGACGTTAAATATTAACTCACTCACTCACTCAACGGATTTGACATATAGACTGCAACTGCGATATTACAGTATTCCACTTTAACAGACTGGGGGAGGGTTGGAGATGAGAATGAGAAGAGGTATATGTTTGTGTTCATCAATTCGTAGTAATTCGTCTGATATATGTCACACCTTGATCTTTCATTTCAGACGCAATGTCCAGCTCCGACATGTCAGCTAACAAACGGTCTCTGTCCCTTATGATGCCTTTAGAAGTGTTCAAGGTTCTATGGGCAGTGACTGAAACATGAATGCCAGCCAAAGTTTGCAGTGTCAATAGCTTGGAGGCCTGCTGCTTTCGATTATATTCAATCAGTAGGGAGAGTGAACGCAAGCGTTTGATGTTCTTAACGTCAACCACAATGCCATATATCCACTTAGAAATAATGAAAGGATTCAACTTGAGTGGAGTCTTGTCAACAGTGTCAAGAACAAGGAAACGTGGCCAATTGTCTGTTACAGTGGATTCATTCTCTTCATTGTCGTTGTCAAGTTGTTACCAGGTCTTTTGGAGGGAATTTGGTAAGCCACAGTGAGCCTATAATTGTTTCAGCATCCGAGCTCCCCACCCACCACAGAGTTTCACAAGGACAATGCTAAAAACAAACGGATCTCCAGTTTGCAGCACCAAGGATACCCGGATGAAATACTCCAGCAGAAAAATTGAAAGTGCAATCATTCCACCAGATTGGCCCATGAGCCACCGCCTTCTGGGCATACGACTCTAGGGAAAAACATGAAAGTGTATAGTTGAAATGAAGAAGGTCCAAAAATTCGCCAAGACTTAAAAAGATACAATTTTCAAATTTTTTAACATTACATAACGTAATGCTCAGGGCTTGGCGTGACCAGCTGATTGATTGAACCTGGCCCATTCAATGGCCCGTCTAGGTGAAGTCAGGGCCAAAGTGGTGTATTGAGCAACAGGAACACGGTCGCAGGCCCCTATTGCCCTCAACCACCAGGATCCCCTCCTCCACCGACACAATGCCGCAACCCACGGCAAACGGGTTGGTGGACCAAATATCCCCCCGGGTCCACAACAGGGCTGTCGTCGAGCTCTTAGCGGTACCCAGCACCCACCACGAGGAGGTGGCTTGCCACGGGTGCCAATTGAAAACAAGAAGTTTGTTCAAGCAGTTTAACTTTATTGATGATTTGACTTCATTCAAATAGCCAGATCGATAATAGTCAGACCAACCGCTCCCTTCAACCGCTTTATCACCCTGAGTAAAATGTATGTGTTTCATGTCTCGATATATTCAGAAACCAAGGCTGTCACAAACTCCTGTATGACAAAAGATATTACTATCTGAAGACGTTCGCTTTATGTGCAGTAATATTTTGCCAGCTCAGACACTCAATTTCAAGACTGTCTACAGGATGATCTGCACGTGAAAGTCTGGGCATCATCTTTTGTGTTCCACGTGTCCCCCAAATTCTGAACATGGGTCGCTTGGTCGGGAATAAGTTTAACATAGACAAAACTATCTCGATCATGTTTTTGAGTTTCATCTGTTGTAAACGTTATTAAAATTCGGACTTATAGATGTGCAAATTTCTGTGACGATGTAGTAGGTTTCAGGTTCGAGTCGGTGGTGTTGAAATAAAAATAAAATGACTGACAGGTTGGCAAGAAAATTAGAAGGGTCGGACGGGCAATGAAGAAGAAACAAAAACAACAATTAACATACACATAAAGTTACAAATGATGGTGAGATAATTTGCAAATGCATCAGAAAGTACATGTGCTTATTGAGTGCCCATTTAAGACAAGCCTTTGAAAGTTTACTTACGTGTGAGTGGCTCCGTGCACGATTTGCATGTCCTTCCTTCTTCTCGATCGTTGATTCATGTGTTGATAAACAGCAGGTTAAAGTCTCAGCATCGTATTCAATATTCACACATTGACCATGCTCAGCACATGTAAGCTGACACAGCTTTATACCAATGTTCGTGATAACATAACCGTCTCTATCCGGCTTCTTAGGTGTACAGTGCTTTGTGCTTCCTGTTGAAAACTTCAGCAAAATCGTTAATGTCAGGAGTAGTTTCAGACGGTCGTTCATACACAACGGTGCCATGTTTGAGAGCTATTGAAATCACCACCCGTGAGAAGATGCACGACTACCACGAGGTTCAAGAATCACGGTGAATGCAAAGACTTTTTTCACCAATGTCTGGAGGCTATCACTAAGTAGCTAATGAACCCAAAGTTATGAACGCCTGTGTCTACGGACTATCAGTTGATAAACAGTGAGTAAAAGATTTGAACACCTATATCTATACCACAGGGTAGACAGTCAGTACAAGGAAACTGGCTTGATGTTTGTGAAGAACACTGAAGGCTGCAACGATTGTCATGAATATGCAGAGAGTACGTGTCAGTTGCTCTCTCAGCCAAAGGGCTTCTCAACACCTGATTGGTCACACAACACGGCATCAATGTGCTGCACGACGAGATATCAACATAATGACAACATTTGTCTCAGAAGGATGTTCCAAGAGGAAAGGTAATAACACGTCAAACTAGGTCTCTTTTCAGAGATATAGATATTCAATGGTTTGATGTAGCTATAAGTTTCCTGCGCCTTTGTCTTTGTTGATAAATGAAACCACCGACCGTCCCTTGTTCTTCCAGAGTCTTAATCAGTATCAGAGAGAACCAAGGGGACTGGGCGAAAAGATCACTGTCTTGGTTTGAGCACATCATAAAATCCAAACTGCGTTGATGGATGTTCATGATGCACCAGACTCAATCACTGCATGTCATCATCTTGGAGTCTGAATATTTCCCTGTGCACCGTTAAAATATAAAAACTACACTCACATGTCATCCTTAAATGATTAGATGAAGCTTTGTTCACTAATCTATACTCAGGCTGGATCATTCATTTAGGGAAGCAGTTGATATCTTTACCTCATTTGTTTGCCATACCTCATTCTACTGTTCTTCCAGGAGCTTATACAGTTGGGGTAACTTTCAACAATGTTCATGGACATGGTGTTGCTAAGGTAACGGCACCTCAGAACTTTTAGTTACCTGTATAGTGACAAAGACTCCACCAGACACGTATCAATACCTTAAACGATCGAGGTACCCACAATATATATTTCTGAACTACGAATGCATTTCTCCACTGCATAACCCCAAGTGAGACCGTTCTTTAGTCCCGCCACTTTGACCCGTTAGCTACCCTACAGACCAGAGCTACTCCTGCCCCCAAACAAGGAGTTATCCACAAGTTAGTTATATCTTTGGCCAAAGATTAGCTTCACCCCTGATCATCTGTCCACCCGTGAATGAGTGAGTGAGGGTAGGTTTATGCTGTACTCAGCAATGTTTCAGCTACATGGCGTGGGTCCGTAATTAATCAAAATTCGCATTTTGTTTCCTGTGTTGATATGTAAATTGACATAAATGTGTTCACTGGAAACGATTTCAAGACTTCCTTTTTAAATATCCATATTGTAGACCTGTTTGAAATCTAAAACACCTTCAAGATAGGATCACATTTTAGCAACATACTTACCGCCCCATTTGGAGAATTAATAGTTAATGGGAATTCTTGGTGATCTACAGTTTAGTTTTATGTTGCATTGTCCTCTTTAATTACACAAGATTGCTGAGCCATGCTTTCCACCCCTATTTAAATAATGAGCTGACCCAGAGACACTATGAGCTGACCCAGAGTATTGTAACATCACGCTCAGTGTTACGTTTAATAAGAATATAGAATCTACCCTTAGATGATACTTCTAGATCAGAGTGCTACTTCTGTATATACCAATTAA
This sequence comes from Haliotis asinina, assembly GCF_037392515.1. Lineage (NCBI taxonomy): Eukaryota > Metazoa > Mollusca > Gastropoda > Lepetellida > Haliotidae > Haliotis > Haliotis asinina. The sequence goes on along the minus strand of NC_090292.1, from coordinate 41,147,538 downwards.
AGTACACTCTTCAAAAGAAGAAGCACAAAATGAAATTAAAAAAAAGGATATTTGCAATTTTGTGCACATATGTAAACTCAAACATTTTGTAGGGTTGCACATTGTTTCTGGAATGTTTTAGAAGATCATGTATGACCGAACGCAACCCAAAATGGAATTTGAATGGTTTAAACAATCAGGATTGCCATGATGTGCGTGGATGTCATGGAAAAAAGAATGAGGTGTCAAGGATCTTCAACGTTCATCCCAGCACAATAACTCGATTGTGGGTTCGATTTCGTCAAACAAATTGGACAAATTCAAGATCAGGAGGACCTAGTCACCACACATGCCAAAGATTGGTACATTCGGGTGACCCACCTATGTGACCACCATCGTACCAACAAGGATGCAACACAAGAACAATTTGGAGCCTGAAGAGTGTCCAATCAATCAGTAACCATCTCCAAGAAGTAGGAATACATACTAAACGTTCAATAGTCGACTAGTGAGACAGTGTTACATGATGCTGTCATGGGACCTGTCAAACTGGAGGCGCAAATGGTTTAGCGATGAACCCCATTATATCTTTAGGCGACGTGATGGTAGAGACCGTGTCTACAGACGACGTCATGAACGTTTGGCTCCTAAATGCCTCAGATAGGTGGACAGATTCCTTGGTAAAAGTGTTAAGGTGTGGGGAGGGATCTCATACAACCTCAGAATGGCACTTGTGCTTGTCCAAGGCAATCTGACGTCCAATCGATACATCGACCAGATTCTCCGTCCGCACGTCCTTTACCTTGTTGACCGTCAACGACAGCTCTTCCAACAGGACAACGCCAGACCCCACACAGCACGTGCCACCGTGGATTACCTGTCCAGTATAAACATAAATACTCTAACTTGGTCCTCCAGATACCCACATCTAAATCCAATCGAACACCTTTGGTATCAGATCGATAGACGGGTACGTGGCATGTCGTAACCCACCACAGAATCTTCAACAGCTGTTCCACATGCTGCAGGAGGAATGGATAAGGATTCCACAACAAAACATCCAACGGCTTATTGATTCTGCACCCTGGAGGTGTCAGGCAGTGGTAGCAGCCGGAGGTGGTCATAAGAGGTACTGACTTCAACATCACCTGGTGGACAAAAGTAATGACTGTGATGACTGTTATTCCCAAGAAATATGGACAGGATAGTAATGCATTGCTCCACAAAATTGTATTCACTTGGCTTTGTTTTCCGCTGATCAACACGTCCTTGAACAACAACACATTTTCATTGATATCTGGGTTTTGCGTCTCTTTCTTTTTTCGGAAGAGTGTACTTACTTTCAAGCTCTTTGTTTCAGTTTTGTAGGCATCAGATAACTTCAGTTAGCAGGCGATAGATTTATAAACCATCATTAAAACATCACGCTTTTGGTGAAATATGGTTTTTGTAATTCCAATCTTAAGATATAAAGCTGAAATGTGAAACTTGAAAATATAAGTAGTATGGAATGTGTTCATTTAATGTTGTTCAAAAACCACTTGGGGTAAAGAATTAAATATTGTGTTATTGATAGTTTTGATTAGTAAGTGAGATTGTTAGTGGCTGTACCCTCAAAGGGGGTTGAAGTATTGTAAAATTAGTGTCCTCCTGAGATGTTACGTAATTCCTGAAACATTCAAAGTAATTTAAACTTACCAGGATTTTTAAACGTGGTGTTTTTGTTATTTTAATTTTGAGTAAAATTTCTTACAATTGCTAGCGGCTAAGGGGATGGTGTAAATCCAACTACGGTCCATGCAGCTAGTCACTGTAAGTCCCCATGGTCCCTAGTGTGGTGATCTGCCTTCAATTGTTGGTGACCTATAGTTCAGTTGTTGGCCAGCTATAGTCTACTTTTACATCGTGTTGTCCCTTCTAGCTGAAATGTATTATAGTTATTTACTAGTTTTACATGCACATATGTGATATTCTAGTTATTTTACTGTCCTTTGTCGACAGATTTTTAAAAAAATATGCATACATCACATTTAAATGTTAAATGTTCTCGTCACTACATGGCTGAGGCATTGCATATGTGACGTTAAATATTAACTCACTCACTCACTCACTTGGGGCATTTACTCCTAATTACATGTTCTGAATTTGAGTAATATGTAAGTTCATTTGTGATAACTGCCAAAAAACACATAAGATATAGATTGATTTGTTTATACAGAAGTAGCACTTTGATTTAGAAGTATCATCTACAGATTCTATGAATCAATTAAACTTACCACTGATTGTGTTGTTACTATGCTCTGACTCGGGAACAACTAATGGACTAAATAAGGGTGGACAGCATTCCTCGACAAATTTGTGTACCTATTGAGTCTGTCTTGTGTTAGGTGTGTATTCTGCGAGTGAACCCCTGTCATACAGGTACAATATTGTTGAGTGTTGTATAAAGCTAAACTCAGTCACCCACTGTGGTCAGGAATGGACAGGTGATGTTGATATGAATGTAATATTGATGAATGCATTTTGCAGTTTGAATTTGACAGAATAGACATCCCTCTCAGTGCCAGATACACGCTGGCAATAATGCCAAGGCCAATTTACACATGAACGCAGAAAACGAAACATATAGCTGAAATATTGCTGAGTAGAGTGTGATGATCTTTTTCTGTGTATTATATTTTAAAACGTTATTGACAACATCTACAATTTGAATATATAAAGATATATATATAAATATAAATATATATATAAATATATATATATATATATATATATATATATATATATATATATATATATATATATATATATATATATATATATATATTTCAAATAGTTATGGACAACATTTACAACTTCAATATATAAAGAGGAACACAGTTATGTCAACTGACACAACAGAACGGAAAACAATGTGAATTTTCTAACGATGTATTGTATTTTCCAAACAGCACATTAACAGCCAAAGTGGTCAAATGATTTATACGCATTAATCTCACATGAATATGATTTCCAGTTCCATACATACGTAATGCAGTGGCCATGTAACGGTTGGTTCTTCAATACCGGTGCACTTTGAAGACGTTTTGTAGAATTTCAGAACCTCTGCAAACAGAGGTTCTAATTTAGGTTAAGACCTGTTCCAACGCGAGTAGTAACAACTTCTAGTAACAACTTGTAGTATCCACATGTAGATTTGAAAACCGTACCAAAAAGAGTCGATACGACTTGGGATCTTGCGATAATCTCGTAGTTTTCACGCAAAATGGCGTCATCAAGTGACAAGCAGGCGCTGGTGTTGATTGCCATACATTTGGTAAATGAAAAGGAAAAAGACGAAAAGAAAGCTCAAATCCGTCTGGGTTAGGCAATGGATACTACGCAGGTCTACCACCCGTGCATATCGTTCCCTTTTACGGGAACTGGAGCAAGAAGACCCTCTCACTCTTAAGAATTTTCTGAGAATGAATTAGAAACATTTCCATTTTCTGCTGGAATTAAGTCAAGATAAAATTGAAAAGCAGTCAACCGCATTGAGGAACTTTATATGGGCAGGGGAGAAGCAAGCAATTAATTACCTTACGTTTCCTCAAAAGTGGTAAGTCTGCTTATGTCTCATGTCTGCTTATGTCTTAGTTGACAAAACAATAATATGTTCAACGAGCTTTGTTGTAAATAGAGTATAATATATTTTATGATAATACACTTAAGCAATTCATTGCGTGCGCTATTTGGTAAGAGAGAAAACCTACCTACCTACCTACCTACCTACCTACCTACCTACCTACCTCCCTCCCTCCCTCCCTCCCTCCCTACCTACCTACCTACCTACCTACCTACCTACCTACCTACCTACCTACCTACCTACCTACCTACCTACTATTTGCAGTAATCAAGTGCCTTAAAATATCTATCAAAATGTTTGAGGTAAAAATGATGATAATATGATTATGGTGACGAACGCAAAAACAGCTTCACGAATTTTGGGCATTAAACTTATGCCTTTATAAGTGTTGTTCACATATGATATATGCAAAATCTTTGTCACCTGGTGACAACTACAAGTCACTAGAGTATTTGTACCGCATGCCAAGACATACAATCTGTCAGTTCATTCCTGAAGTCTGCAGGGTCAGCTATGAAGCACCCCATGAAGACTGTGGGAAGGTAACACTAACGTGTGTAATGATGCATTATTCGTGGCATGTATACTCGTTGATTACATGATTGGTGGGTTTAAAGGATACCCCCCCCCCCCCCTTTAATTATGTATAAGATTTTGTACAAAGGATGTTCAACTAATGCATTTCTTGGTAAAATTCTGCATATGCCACCGTTTACAGTAGTTTGAATGATGCAATCAGTAACACACAAAGAATGTCCCACAACATTTCAGTAAATCTTGAATCTTTTCACTCTTCAATCTTTTTGAACAGTGTAGTTAATGCGTAAATTGTAAAGTTCTAAGTTTCAACTTTTTTAGGCATCAAATAACTTCAGTTAGCAGACAGATATATCAACCATCATTAAAACCTTTTGGTGAAATATGTTTTTTTTTGTAATTCCTATCGTAACACATAAAGCGGAAAATACGAGTATTACAGAATGTGTTCATTTAATGTTTTTCAAAAACAAGCTGGGTAAAAGAATTAAATATATTATCATTAGTAGATTAGTAAGTGAGATTATTAGTGGCTGAACCCTGAAAGGAGTCTAAATATTGTAAAATCATTGTCCTCCTGAGATGCTACATAAGTCCTGAAACATTCAAAGGCAATTTAAACTTACCAGGATATTTAAACGTACTATTTTTGTTATTTTAATTTTGAGTACAATTTCTTACAATCGTCAGCAGCTGAAGGGATGGTGTAAATCCAGCTACTGCCCATGCTGGTAGCAAAGGCACTGTAAATCCCGATGGCCCCTAGTGTGGTGATTTATCCTGAGTCGTTGGCCTATCTATAGCCTATTTTATAGTGTGTTGTCCCTTCTAGCTCAAATGTTTTATATTCATTTACTAATTTTACATGTATATCTGTGATATTGTAGTTATTTTATTGTCCTTTGTGGACAGATTTTTAAAATATGCATACATCACATTTAAATGTTAAATGTTCTCGTGACTTTATGGCTGAGATATTGTCGATGTGACGTTAAATATCACTCACTCACTCATACACGTGGGATAAAGGAAAATTACTCCTCGATACATGTTCTGTGCTGAGAGGAGGAGGAAACTATTAGAATAACTACTGACAATCACACCAAAACGGTATGCTTTTGGACAGAATTGACTTCAGTCATATCCTCAAAGTTATCTGGTTTCATTTTCATTTCATAGCTAATGCCTTTAGAAGATTGCCAGATAATTACAAATGCATTTCAGGAATGTAAAGAGAGTATTAATGGATATTATTTTAATTATGTATGGGTTTTTGTACAAAGAATATTCGACTAATGCATTTCTTGGTAATGGCATATGCCATCGTTTACAGTAGTTCGAAAGATAAAATCAGTTTTTCACAAAGAATGTCACATAACATTTTAGTCAATCTTTGAGTGACATTGGGGTAGCTTAGTTGTTAAAGTGTTTGCCATAATACATAAAACTTGTGTTTGATTCCGCCATCGGCTACAATGTGTGAAGTCCAGCTCTGGTCACCCCAGCCATGATGCTGGAATATTGCTTAAGCGACATAAAATTATACCCACTCACTCGCTGATGTCATGGATTCATTTGGGCTTCTTGTGTGCAGATTATCAGTGAGAAACAATAGCTTCTCATGCATTTTGATATGGTTTGAAATGACGGTGATACCAACAATCACAATTCTTCCATCTTACAGGTCATATGAGAATTTATATGAAAATAATTGAAGATCCAGAAAGAATATTTTGGTTTGTTGTGATTTGAAAACAGAATTAAGCTTTACAACAAATACGGATCACTTGAGGACATGAACGTCCGAAAACGTCCAATCAAGGGCGCACAGCTTGCGCCCTCAAAAAAGTGCGGGGTAGATCCCCAATCAACCCGCCCCAACGATAACCCAGTCCAAAAATATTGTACAGTGGAACTGTAGAGGCCTAAGGACCAATTTCAACGAGTTACAGCTACTTGCACCATCGGCTTTCTGTCTACTGGAACCCTGTCTGAAGCAGACAGACACTTTTGATTTACATCGGTTCATTGCATATAATTGTTTTTCACCTTCAGGTGATAAGGCCACTGGAGGGTCTTCAATTCTTGTAAAGCAGGATGTTGTCCATAGTCCTATAACACTCACAACTAGTCTCCAAGCTGTTGCAGTGAGACTAACTTTTAACGTTACCTTTACACTATGCTCTTTATATATTTCACCTTCTTCAGCACTCCAGCAGTCTGATCTTCAAGCTCTCTATGACAAGCTTCCTAAACCTTGTATTATAATGGGTGATCTCAATGGCCATAACCCAATTTGGGGTAGTAAAAATACAAACTCTAAAGGTAAAATACTGGAAATGTTATAGCCATTAATGACTTATATACAATGATGATTCAAGCACTTATCTGCACCCTGCAACTAGCACTTACTCTTCTCTGGATCTGTCTCTTGCAGACCCTTCTCTACTAAATGAATTTAAGCGGTCAGTCCACAATGACCTCTGTGGAAGTGGCCACTTTCCAACTATCTTAACAGCAATTAATCCATCTGATTCATTCTGATGGAATTGTTCCAAGGCAGACTGGTCGTTATTTAAAACGTTATGCACATCTAAACGGCCGCAGTATTTCAGAAATGTAACTGATCCTATTCGGCTTTTTTCAGACACTTTAAATGAAATAGCTGACGAGTGTATACCATTTTCTACTGCTCCACATTTACGGAAACCATGGTTCAATTCCGTTTGTAGGTAAGCCAGAAAAGCCAGAAAAACTGTCCACAACTTGAATAAGTTTAAAATCCTCAATGCGAAAGTCTGTCGTACCTTCAAACAAAACAAACGGCAATCTTGGAGGAACTACGTTTCCAGGATTAATTCGCGCACGCCAATGTGCAAGGTATGGAACATAGTTCAAAGAATTAAAGGTAAAGGTTCAAAATCTTCAGTTCACCATCTCAAAGATGGTGATAATTTAATTACTGATTCGTCTCATATTGCAAATAAAATTGGCGAAACACTTGCCAACAATTCTTCATCGGCAAACTATGCCCCTGAGTTTCAGAAATATCAGAAACAACAGGAAACGAAAAAAACTTGATTTTGAATCAAATAATGGTGAAGATTATGTCTGTAAAACCATGGAACGTATGGTGAATAATAGCTTAGTTTGGTGTCTTGAAACCAATAATCTTATCACAAATATTCAGTGTGGTTTCAGGAAAAGTCGCAGTACCATTGATCATTTGGTACGCTTAGAATCCTTTCTTAAAAATGTTATAGTCAATAAACAACATGCTGTATCAATTTTCTTTGATCTTAAGAAAGCTTATGATACGACCTGGAAGCATGGTATTTTGAAGGATTATGTAAATCCTTTGGATTGAGAGGCCGTTTGCCTCTTTTTATATCAGAGTTTTTAAAAGACAGGCAATTTCCAGTCCGAGTGGGTTTTACCCTGTCTGATCATTACAATCAGGATCAGGGTGTCCTTCGAGATAATATTTTGTCTGTCACTTTGTTTAGTATAAAGATCAACAGTTTATCCAAGGTTTTAAATGATTCAATTGATGGATCATTATTTGTGGATGATTTTATTATTTCTTGTCGTGGTGAAACTATGCACACTATTGAAGGACAACTGCAGTTATGTTTAAACAAAATAAATAATTTTCCAAATCCAAAACTAACTGCATACATTCCCATCAAGGTTGTAAAGGAGACCAAGTGTCTGGGTTTAATTTTCGATTCTCATTTAACCTTCTTGCCTCACATTAAATCCCTTTAAGCTGAATGTTTGAAGGCACTGGATTTGTTAAAGGTTGTTTCAAATTCCACGTGGGGAGGGGATCAAGTTACCTTCTTTCACTTATACAGATCATTGGTACGATCTAAACTTGATTATGGTACCACTGTATATGGTGGAGCCAGTAATAGCAGCCTTAAACTTCTTGATTCTGTCCATCACCAAGGTCTTAGACTTTGTCTTGAATCTTTTAGAATCTCACCTGTTGCCAGTCTCTACGTTGAGGCTGATGAAGCATCTCTTACACAACGTCGTATAAAACGTCTTTATAATACATTACTATTGGATCGAGAACAATATCTTCTGGAATTCCAGATAACAGTTCTGTTTTTACTGCAGAAGAACACCAAATTAACTGCTCTTAAATATATTCAAAAACACTCTAAACATAAACAGTATATAATCTATTCCGACTCGCCTTCTTGTCTTCAGGCGATTAAAAATGTTTCTTGTAAACATCCACTTTTAATTGAAATTATTGAATTGAGTAATAATCTTGCTACTGGCCAATATGACATCGTCTTTTGTTGGTTACCCAGCCACGTTGGCATTTCCGGTAACGCAATGGCCGATCTTGCTGCTAAGGCAGCACTCAACAAATCTGTGACACCACTCCTTATTCCTTACACTGACTATAAAGCTACTATTAGAGCTTATATCCGTGATCTGATGCAAAAAAAGTGGGACTCCCAAGTAGGTATCAATAAATTACATGAAATAAAACCCTACATTGGTTATACCTACCTGGGCTGTCAGTCCAAATTTGAAGAGGTTATTTTAAGACGATGTCGTATTGGTCATACTAGATATACTCATGCATACCTGTTAAAAGGTGAGGATCCTCCATTTTTTATCCATTGTGATGAGATGTCAAGCATATTCTGCTCAACTGTGTTGAATTCTCCATCACAAGGGATACGCATTTTACAGTTAAAACAATGAAGGATCTTTTTACCAGCGTTAGTTCTCATTAAATTACTGGTTTTTTATAAGACATTGATTTTTTGGTTGAATTTTGAGCAATATGTTTCTGTAAATAGATGTGTTTTAATAACTGGTAGTTTAGATTTGTAACTAGAATTGTTAGCGGCTGTACTCTCAAAGGGGGTTGAAGTATTGTAAAATTATTGTCCTCCTAAGAGGGTACGTAAGTCCAAAAACATTCTATGTAAATTTAAGTCTACCAAGTTTCTAAACGTAGTATTTCCTGTTGGTTTAATTTTCTACACTCGCCAGCGGCTGAAGCGATGGTGTAAATGCAGCTTGGGTTCATGCAGGTAGCAAAGGTACCCATGGTCCCTAGTATGGTGATCTACCTTCTGTTGTTGGCGATCTATAGCCTGTTTTTATATTGTATTGTCCTCTATAGATAAATTGTTTTATGTATAGTTACTAGTTTTATATTCTACTCTGTCATATTCTAGTTGTTTTACTGTCCTTCGTTGACAGGTTTTATAATAGACATATATTTTATTTCAATATCATATGTTCTGGTCACGATATGGCTGAGATATTGCCGATGTGACGTTACATATTAACTCACTCACTCACTCACTCAGTCGTTGATCCACATACAAAACATGACAAAATGTCTGAAAATAAATACATTCACCAAGTTTTATTTATATTTACAAGGACACACGAATCGTGACACACGACTACGTGAACGGCACACGCCACGTCATTGTCAGTAACGACATGTGGTCCGTCTCTGTCCACACCAACACTGACTTCAGTGTGCACCACGTGACACCAAGAGATCCAACACTGACTGGTGTCCTTTGCGTCTTGCGTTGTCGGCCGCTGTCCACCCGCTGTTGTCCCTGGCGTTGATGTCCACCACGTCCAGGGACAGGATCAGCTTCACAGTCTCCAGGTCTCCACCATGACAGGTCAAGTGAAGGACGTTGTTACCGCGCCTGTGCACCAGTAACACATCAGCCCTCTACCCACCAGGAACTCTACCACATCCCTGTGTCCATTCACTGCTGCCATCATCACCGGTGTCCTGCTGTACCATCCTCCTCCTCTATAGTTGACGTTCACGTGACCTGCTGCCAGGATCTGCTTCACCCTCTCTAGGTCACCGTCCATGCTGGCGTAGTAGAGGTCGCGGCCTGCTGATGCTGATGGAGTCGCTGCAACACATAGTAAACTGTGTACACCAGGCATCTTTGTCACGCATCTACAATGTTTACATCACGTTGATACGTGACTCGGACATTGCTATATCATGTAAACAATTCCATCATGGCTGACAACAATCCAACATGACGGGAATGTCAACATGTGGTTTCTGGAATTAACGATGGCGTGTTTGATATGTAACTTTCTGTTAGATTCAGAAGTTCTAGCATTAGTTTCTGTACGACTTGAGAGTGTTGATGTTTGTTGAACTTTACCAGGTGATAATGTCAGTACAACTGTTGCTGCTGGGTTTTCCACCTAACGTGGTGATCAGAGTCTTGTGTCGTCACTGGCGTCGGTGGAAACGTCGTGCTGGGTGTCAGATCCTCACACGCGTCAGCCGTGGAGGCTGAAACAGGGAACATGTTGTTAAGAAGACTATACATAGCACAAAAGCATTTCTGTTTTCGCCTTTCCAGATATGTTTTGCCTCTCAATATTATGCACGTTTAAATTCTAAATACATATCTTATGGACAAAGTATTAACCATATATCGTTCAGTTTGATTGAGAAAACTCTTAATACCACGAAAAAAAGTTACAAATCCTGATATTAAATTTTTACAGGTTGAAATTCTGTGATTGACAACGTCGATTGATACCGGGTGATATTCATCCCTCAAGTCAAAATCACCACGGGCGTATACATCAGTGAGGTAAATGCAGGGAGAATTAAAAAGTGAGCTTCCTGTCTGCTGGGTTTTCCTATTACCCTGTAGGTCTTGTGTCGCCACTGGCTCTGGTGAAACCGTGTATTTCTGGCTCTGGTCAGTCGAGGCTGAAACAGGGAGAATTTTAATCAGAAAACTATACATAGTACAGAAATATTGAAAGTATTATGACTACTGGCCTCAGGTTCCACAAATGTTTGGCCTTTCAATAGTATGTACTGATAAAGTCAGTAATAACAGAAACATTGAATGTATGGTTTTCTTGCATTGAGATTTCACTTCCTAAATATATTTTCACAGTCTGATTCGCTAAATGTAATAAGGTGTGTATTTTGCATTGACGGTGTGATGAGAATTGAGATCGCCCTCTTTGTTGAAGTGTTGTAATTGAATAGATACTTAGTTTCATGAAACATAAAATTTGAATTTGAAATTTAAAAATCATCTCTGATCTAATTTTAGTTCAACTTTCCAACCACTATTTAACTAATGACATCACATTTATCAACTTAATTACGTATATAGTTCCTCAGTGCACAAACTCGGCATTGTGCATATGTTGATCAAATTGTTGCCATTTGATAAAGAAACAGCGAAGAAGGGGAATTATGAAATTTTAAATTGTGTCTTAATACGTTTTGCACGACTCTGTACCCGGTATTTTAACAAATTCTAATGTGAAGCAGATTAAAACTTCAGTGTTTTTCAGGCAGTGTGAAGCTCAACACGTCAACTTGACTCAGTGTTAGTGCAACACAGTTGTAATTTGTGTCAGGCAGATTCTGCGAAGCTCTCACGAAATGGCTGAATACCGAGTGACAGCGGCAGAGCACACAACTACTAACTTAGGCGGAAACTCATGAAGTCTTCGGTGAAAGAGGTAAATGCCATCAGGTCAAAGGTTAACGGTAAGCACATGATTTAATCAAATATAACAAGTATATGAGGTGAAGCGCTGCGGTTCCCTACACCCTCCACCGTGGCCCGCCCGTCACATGGTAAGCACAGGTCTGGGCGTAAACATTGTGTGAAGCAATAACTTGGTTGCTACAACATTCATACTGCTTTACAACAACCATACACTATACATTTATACTATTTCATCTAATTCCATAAATCAGTTTAAAATCACAAAATGAGAACTTACCCACCAATTACGTACGTCCTAACACGAGCGACACCTCACTGCTAGTTGTGAAATGCTTTGACTGGCGACGCCACGAAGCACAGCTACCAGCTATGACGTCATTGTGACGTGTTAGGTTAGGAGCACGACAACGTTTGGTGCTCGCCTGCTTGGACTGATCAACAACTCTGTATATGGAATTTTTTCTTACCTTACAGTGTTTGACCTCTAATTTTATCAGTTGAGTGCAACATATTACACATTGGACACTTCCCTAAATTGTAGTAATGCACCGACTGTCTGTTGATCTATAACAAACTCGTAATATTATTTTTAAATATGTAAAAGTCCCCTTTCAGAATATATCATATGCAGATTCTTTGTAGACGTCAGGGACTCGGATGTAATAGTTACGACCACTCTGTCAAACCAGGACACTGACGCACTCAGACTGAGCTAATAACGCTAAATGAAACCTTGAAAGAGAAACGGCAGTATTCTGAGCCTGTTGTGCTAAGTAGATCAATAGATGGACCTTCCCCAGCTCAGTCTATGTGTGAAATAGAGATACCCAGATACCGTGCACCCTGCTTAAAATGTATGTTGTGTTGCGTGTAGACAGACATTCCCCAACTCAGTCTAGACCCCTGGATGCCACAGGGACATATATGTCCTTCCACTTCAACCTTCACTTTGAATTCCACTGAAAGTCTAAATATGTCGCGCACACCGATAAAGTTCAGTTTAAAATTCTGCGGGAATTTGCTGTTTTTGAGGTTCATTCACTATTATCTCAGTCAAAGCTAGAGTGATTAAGATTACATTTCCAAATACGTTTCATCGTAAATATCGCCATTTTTGACACAATATGAAATTCGGTTTCACCTAAATTTTGAACATCGGACAATTACTGGGAGTATTGAGCACTGACTCGTAATAATTCTGAAATACTACTAATGAAAACAGAATCTGTTGGGATGTTTTCGAAAATACACTTACACGGACGCTGAAGTGCGCTGTGTGCCATATATGGGAGAGTGTTAACAAGTCATGTCTTGCGAAGGCCTGTATACATACATATTAGACAGTTTCTATTACGTGAAGGTCGGTTGAAGAAGAGTAAACCCAATCGCCCAGTCATTACGCTTCCAGTATTACGATGTACAGTTAGTGTATCATCCAGATATGTTTTCATGAAACTAGTTTCAGTATGTACAGTTAGACACATCATACCATACATGTTGGTTGTTTAAATAATGCTTACAGAAGAAATTCACGTACTTAGTGTAGTCCACCGTATTTTAAATCTTTACATAAATGGTGGAAGATCACAGTTTCAGCGTTAGTTCCTGTCATGTACAATGCTCAATGCAGTGGAACTAATATATACGGTCTTATTTCAACTAATTAACGTACACAGATTTAATTCAACCTATCAAGTAAAATTGATAATATTAATGAAAATGAATAAACCATTTACTGAATCATACATGTACACAAATTCAAAGGAATTTCACCGAATTTGTGCTCTTCTTTTTATACATGACACAAAGTAATTATGCATATTGATAGGCCACCGACACGGGACGCAACCCACGGCCAACAGGTTGCCCAATTTAGTCGCCTCTTACGACAAGCAATGGGGTGCTGTGGACACATTCTGTCTCGGGTCCACACGGGAGAAGAGCACTTAGCGTTACCCAGCACCCACCTCGAGGAGGGGGCTCCTCATGGGTGCCTCTTGATTAACAATACTTGAGGGTGACATGTCAGTCAGATTGACATGTTAACTGTTCAACAATGTTCTGTGTATGTATGCTCTGTTCAATATAGAAGTAATGTTCTGTCAATCTTGATATTGAAATTGTGTTTATCACTAAGACTGACGCAGGTCTTGACATTGAAATCACTTACAAACAATAGCTATGGTTGACAGACATGTTGAAACGGAAACTCAGGCTGACTAACACCTCAGTCGCCAGGTTAATCTGTAATGTGAGGTTGACTGAGTTGACTGAGTCTTTCGGTTGAACTCTAACCTGAGGTGGGCTGACGTGTCAGTCTCGAGGTTGAAATGTACAGTGAAGTTGACTGATATGCCAGTCTCGAGGTTGAACTTTAAAGTTAGGTTGACTAACATGTCAGTCTCGAGGTTGAAATGTAAATGTCTAACAATCACTGTAAAGGCCAAAATATTGATTTTCATTTATTTCACTTTAAATGACTCAACTGATTAACTATGTGAACAATTTAGTTAATGTTTCGATAATTTCACTGTTTCAAATGCACCATTATACTGCCATATTAATTAGAAGTAATGGTTAAAAGTTTATTTCCATTTCATATTCTTGATTGCTGCATTTTATTTTTAATACGGTGATCATTGTATTTCAACCTAACTGGGAAGCGACATAATTTCATATAGCGTTGGCAGACTGACCATGTGGTTTATGCTGCAAGCACATGTGGACCCTCACATGACACGTGTGAGGTCTAAGGTGATGGTAAGCCACATATTATTCACCTATTAGACATGTTCATTGGCGAAATGTGTTTGTAAAGGCATCATCTTAACTTGTACAAAACATAATCATAATAGTTTTCACAATTTAGGTTTTATTGCTGTTTTGGACTTGTCATATTGAAATTGACTTTGACTTCAAAATTTGTTCACAAGTGTTCTTTTGGCCTAAAGTTGGTGTTATAGATGTTTGAAAGATTATGCTTGCTGTATATGCAATGTAATTAGGTTATTGGTTTTGCACACTTTATGTATGAAAGTGTTCAACATTTTGTGCTGTAATCTGCACTGTCCTAGGTATATGATATGATGTCAAGATGTTGTAGCTGTGTCACTTTAGGGAAGGAACATAATAGGCATGTACTGAATTATATGCTTTTACAGTCAATCTAATGTTGAAACGTAGACTCAAGATTAAAGGAAGAAGAAGAATACTATTTTATTATCAACAATCACTTGAGTCTAAAGCGTCAGTGTCGAAGTTGAAATTAACAAAAAGAATGTTTTGCGCTGAGACTGAAGATAAGTGAGTGAATGAGTTCAATTTTACGCAGCACTCGGCAGTATTCCAGTTATATTTCGGCGGTCTGTAAATAATCGAGTCTGGACCAGACAATCCAGTGATCAACAGCATGAGCATCGATCTGCGCATTTGGGAACCGATGACATGTGTCAATCAAGTCAGCGAATCTGACCACCCGATCCCGTTAGTAGCCTCTTACGACAAGCTTAGTCCCCTTTTATGGCAAGCATGGGTTGCTGAATGCCTATTCTACCCCGGAACCTTCACGGGTTAAAAATAGCTGAGATTGACTGATGGTATTAAAGTGGACATGTAAACTCTCTGTCTAGCAATAACAGTTCATATTGACTTAAATGTCTATCCTGATGATGTACGCGATAGATAGGATCTGTCAGTCATGAAGCTGACATGCAAACCATATAAAACTAATGTAATCACTGATAAATGATTACAAGGTGTCAGGCCGTGGGGAGCACTATAACTATTTCGCCATTACGCCATGAATATGTCATGACGTCTTCATGGGCCACAGGGTAACCATAGCAACGGTTTATCGGGTTACAGACAAGACTACGTAACGCTGCCAAAGGAAAGGAAGGTGTCATATTTCTTCCCAAAACGATTATCCGATCTTACGCAATCTCCCATTTATAAGCAGGCGATCCGTCGGCCTTCACCTTCAATGGTTGTCAAGATAACCACTGAGTGTCTGCAACCAACGCCCGACCGCGTCACATCAAAAGACGTTTAATTATGGTACTTGTTGGTCTCTGTATGGTGCTCGGCATTAATAGGTAAAACAAGGACTGGTCAGCTCATATCAGCATAATCTGTCTGACTTGGGTATACGTGCTTAACGGAATGTATGCAATGTACAGCTGGTATCAAATAAACTGAATGTATGCGATGTACAGCTAGTGTCAAATAGACTGAATGTATGCAATGTACATCTGATATCAAATAAACTGAATGTATGCAATATCATGTAGATGGTATCAACTTAACTGTGACTGGTATCAATTTAAGTGCATGTATACACAATATAATTGTTAAGTATTGTGGCTGAAATAAAATATCTGTGTTTGAAGTTTGAAGTGACGTCACATCCTGTTTACGTGGACGTGAAGAATCCGGAGGTTTTGGAGCAGATTTTTTTTATGACAGTTTCTACCACAAGGAGGTCGGCCTAGATTCGCTTTAATGTATATCTACTACATTTAATAACGGGTTCGTAATAAACGTAGAGCAATGCTTCTATGTGGGACGGTAAGTCGGAACCGTCCGTGTGGTTAGTATTCGACCATAGCTCATCTCTACTACAGGGTGTAGTCGGAATGTTGTACACCACGACGTAAAGGAACCAGTGAGAAAGTGAGTTTACTTTAACATCGCTTTTAGCAGTCTTGCAGCAATATCATACCATCAGTAGGCTTTAAACATTGTAACCATGTGGGGAATCAAACTGAGGCATTGCGACGAGAGAACACTTTAACCACTTGGCTACCCAACCGTCCCTGTCTCAATGGTCGCCGTGATATCCGTCTTAACACCCTGCGTTCCAGGCGGGCAGATACATGTTGAAATGAAATTTTAAATATGCTAAAAGCAAAACAAAGTATGGGAACACCTTAAAATTTCAAAGTCAAATATAAGATTAAACGTTGAAAGTTTATTTACACAATATGGAGACTTTAAACACTTTAAACATGGCGACGATACCATCAGTGGCTTTCAAACATTGTACCCATGTGGGGATTCAAACTGTGACAAGAGAACACTTTAACCACTTGGCTACCCAACCGCCACTGACTAAATGGTCGCCGTGATATGTTTGTCTTACCTCTTCAACTGTCACTTTGAACTGAAGTGAAATTTTAAATATGCTTAAACCAGACAATAAGTATGAGAACATGATAAAATTTCAAAGTCAGAAAAAAATTAAACGTTGAAAGTTAATTTACACAATAAAGTAAATGCAACTTTTGTTGTCTGGTTAATGGACACTTTAAACCACACATGCAGGAAAGAACATTAGAAACTAGTAGTAAAACAGCTGCTTTAGTATTAGTGGGGGTTGAGTGAAATGAACCAGTGTCAAAAACAACGAAAAACAACGGTGCTGAAAGACACTAGCAGCATATTTGATTCTATCACTCAAACACAATACACTAGTCCAGAATATCCGTGCACCAGCATCACTCCTTGTGATGAGCTCACAATATGTGCTTCATATGCTGATGCACATTCAGTGATAAACTATAAGACTGGCTGTATGTTGAGTGTGTATAGGTGACAGTGACCTAGTGTATAAATAGCAGAGAGACTGACTGTATGTTGAGTGTGTATAGGTGACAGTGACCTAGTGTATAAATAGCAGAGAGACTGGCTGTATGTTGAGTGTGTATAGGTGACAGTGACCTAGTGTATAAATAGCAGAGAGAGTGGCTGTATGTTGAGTGTGTATAGGTGACAGTGACCAAGGGTAAAAATAGCATTGAGATTGGCATTGCTCACATGGAACCTGCAATGCTACGCGAACGAAAATGTACAAGAAAGACACCTAAGAGATCCAAGATGTCCACAAAGTCGTAAATCATCCGTGTTTATTTTCTCAGCTTTCTAACAAAATCGCAGGGATATATACTTAACCACCAGTGGTGGGGAAGGTAGGATGTACAGAAATCAGACTTCAAACATGATAATATATTCCAACATTCACAAAGGGAGAAATGGGATACAATACGACCAGATCTGGGATAAACAGAGAGAGAGGCGGAGGGGCTGAGTATGTTGTATAGTATTGTATCGTTGCGGCCGAAATGTAAGCAAGGTGTGTGTCTGGGGATATAATATTATATAACTTCCATCACAGAGAAAGAAAGGCGTGTGGGGCGCATTGGATTTATATACTTATAGAAGCGACCAAACACTTTCCACGTCCATGGGTGATCTCTGCTAAAAGCAGCGTCGATCGTACAATTGTCATGAGCACGTATGTGTTGTGTGTTATTGTTCGTGGCACCCATGAAGAGCCACCTCCTCGTGGTGGGTGCTGGGTAACGCTAAGTGCTCTTCTCCCATGTGGACCCGGGACAGAATGTGTCCACAGCACCCCATTGCTTGTCGTAAGAGGCGACTAAATTGGGCAACCTGTTTGCCGTGGGTTGCGTCCCGTGTGTGTGGAGGACGGTAGTCTGGTGGTTGAGGGCAGTAGGAGACTGAACCATTTTGCTCCAATTGCTCAACACACCACTTCGGCCCTTACTTCACCTAGACGGGTGGTAGAACTGGCCCAGTTCTATCAATCGGCTGGTCACGCCAAGCCCTGAGCTACAACTATGTAATGCTCAAAATTTATAAAACTGTTGCTTTGATTTTTCATGCTTGGCTATTTTGAAATTGTTCGTTCAAACCCATCATTTTATGTATGTTTTTGCCTAGAGTCGTATGCCCAGAAGGCGGCGGCTCATGGGCCAATCTGGTGGAACTATTAATCTTTTAATTTTTCTGCTGGAGTATATCATCCGGGTATCCTTGGTGCTGCAAGCTGGAGATCCGCTTGTTTTTAGCATTGTCCTTGTGATACTCCGTGGTGGGTGGGGAGCTCGGATGACGAATCATTACCACTTAGCATGGAATACCAAACCCCAAACAAAAAAACGAAACGTCCACTTGACATTGATTATGATGAACAGCGACCTTCGAAATCTGTTGATTATTGGCCTCGTTTCCTACTTCTTGAGACTCTTGAGCAAACTCCATTAAAGCTGAATCCGTTTGCTATATCAAAAGGTATCCACGGAATAGCAGGAGAAATTAAAGATGTGAAACGCTTGCGTTCAGGATCTCTGTTGCTGGAATGTAATAGAAAACAACAAGCAACCAATCTGCTGTCCACTGACATGTTTGTTGGAGTTCCGGTTAAGGTGTCTGCACATAGAACTCTGAACACCAGTAAAGGTATTGTAAGAGATCGAGACCGTCTATTTGCAGATATGACTGAGTTTGACATTGTATCAGAAATGAGGAATCAAGGAGTGATAGATGTAAAACGATTTTCAAGCCGGAAGAATAATGAGGTTGTTCGAACTAACACGTACCTGTTTTCATTCTCTGCACCAAATGCACCAAAATCAATCAGGGCAGTGTAATCATAGCTTTCGGCCGTGGCAGCCGTGCCAATTTACACTCATCAGAGGGGTACACAAAGTACGCAGTCTAGACTACCAGTTGTCCGACTTTCATTTTTGTGGAAGTCGCGGTGGCTGAGCGGGCTAGGCGGCTGACTTTGTGTGCTGGAGATTAGGTGCCTGACTCTGAGGGTGCGGGTTCGAATCCCGGATGGGACTCAACCGAAAAAAGTACTAGAATTTGTACTTTACTAAGAAAGTGAAATCCCAAATATGACATATGTTGCATTTGACCACTTTCTAAATGGCATCGTGTAATCATAGCTTTCGGCCGTGGGAGCCGTGCCAATTTACACTCATCAGAGGGGTACACAAAGTACGCAGTCTAGACTACCAGTTGTCCGACTTTCATTTTTGTGGAAGTCGCGGTGGCTGAGCGGGCTAGGCGGCTGACTTTGTGTGCTGGCGATTAGGTGCCTGACTCTGAGGGTGCGGGTTCGAATCCCGGATGGGACTCAACCGAAAAAAGTACTAGAATTTGTACTTTACTAAGAAAGTGAAATCCCAAATATGACATATGTTGCATTTGACCACTTTCTAAATGGCATCGTGTAATCATAGCTTTCGGCCGTGGGAGCCGTGCCAATTTACACTCATCAGAGGGGTACACAAAGTACGCAGTCTAGACTACCAGTTGTCCGACTTTCATTTTTGTGGAAGTCGCGGTGGCTGAGCGGGCTAGGCGGCTGACTTTGTGTGCTGGCGATTAGGTGCCTGACTCTGAGGGTGCGGGTTCGAATCCCGGATGGGACTCAACCGAAAAAAGTACTAGAATTTGTACTTTACTAAGAAAGTGAAATCCCAAATATGACATATGTTGCATTTGACCACTTTCTAGATGGCATCGTGTAATCATAGCTTTCGGCCGTGGGAGCCGTGCCAATTTACACTCATCAGAGGGGTACACAAAGTACGCAGTCTAGACTACCAGTTGTCCGGCTTTCATTTTTGTGGAAGTCGCGGTGGCTGAGCGGGCTAGGCGGCTGACTTTGTGTGCTGGCGATTAGGTGCCTGACTCTGAGGGTGCGGGTTCGAATCCCGCATGGGACTCAACCGAAAAAAGTACTAGAATTTGTACTTTACTAAGAAAGTGAAATCCCAAATATGACATATGTTGCATTTGACCACTTTCTAAATGGCATCGTGTAATCATAGCTTTCGGCCGTGGGAGCCTTGCCAATTTACACTCATCAGAGGGGTACACAAAGTACGCAGTCTAGACTACCAGTTGTCCGACTTTCATTTTTGTGGAAGTCGCGGTGGCTGAGCGGGCTAGGCGGCTGACTTTGTGTGCTGGCGATTAGGTGCCTGACTCTGAGGGTGCGGGTTCGAATCCCGGATGGGACTCAACCGAAAAAAGTACTAGAATTTGTACTTTACTAAGAAAGTGAAATCCCAAATATGACATATGTTGCATTTGACCACTTTCTAAATGGCATCGTGTAATCATAGCTTTCGGCCGTGGGAGCCGTGCCAATTTACACTCATCAGAGGGGTACACAAAGTACGCAGTCTAGACTACCAGTTGTCCGACTTTCATTTTTGTGGAAGTCGCGGTGGCTGAGCGGGCTAGGCGGCTGACTTTGTGTGCTGGCGATTAGGTGCCTGACTCTGAGGGTGCGGGTTCGAATCCCGGATGGGACTCAACCGAAAAAAGTACTAGAATTTGTACTTTACTAAGAAAGTGAAATCCCAAATATGACATATGTTGCATTTGACCACTTTCTAAATGGCATCGTGTAATCATAGCTTTCGGCCGTGGGAGCCGTGCCAATTTACACTCATCAGAGGGGTACACAAAGTACGCAGTCTAGACTACCAGTTGTCCGACTTTCTTTTTTGTGGAAGTCGCGGTGGCTGAGCGAGCTAGGCGGCTGACTTTGTGTGCTGGCGATTAGGTGCCTGACTCTGAGGGTGCGGGTTCGAATCCCGGATGGGACTCAACCGAAAAAAGTACTAGAATTTGTACTTTACTAAGAAAGTGAAATCCCAAATATGACATATGTTGCATTTGACCACTTTCTAAATGGCATCGTGTAATCATAGCTTTCGGCCGTGGGAGCCGTGCCAATTTACACTCATCAGAGGGGTACACAAAGTACGCAGTCTAGACTACCAGTTGTCCGACTTTCATTTTTGTGGAAGTCGCGGTGGCTGAGCGGGCTAGGCGGCTGACTTTGTGTGCTGGCGATTAGGTGCCTGACTCTGAGGGTGCGGGTTCGAATCCCGGATGGGACTCAACCGAAAAAAGTACTAGAATTTGTACTTTACTAAGAAAGTGAAATCCCAAATATGACATATGTTGCATTTGACCACTTTCTAAATGGCATCGTGTAATCATAGCTTTCGGCCGTGGGAGCCGTGCCAATTTACACTCATCAGAGGGGTACACAAAGTACGCAGTCTAGACTACCAGTTGTCCGACTTTCATTTTTGTGGAAGTCGCGGTGGCTGAGCGGGCTAGGCGGCTGACTTTGTGTGCTGGCGATTAGGTGCCTGACTCTGAGGGTGCGGGTTCGAATCCCGGATGGGACTCAACCGAAAAAAGTACTAGAATTTGTACTTTACTAAGAAAGTGAAATCCCAAATATGACATATGTTGCATTTGACCACTTTCTAAATGGCATCGTGTAATCATAGCTTTCGGCCGTGGGAGCCGTGCCAATTTACACTCATCAGAGGGGTACACAAAGTACGCAGTCTAGACTACCAGTTGTCCGACTTTCATTTTTGTGGAAGTCGCGGTGGCTGAGCGGGCTAGGCGGCTGACTTTGTGTGCTGGCGATTAGGTGCCTGACTCTGAGGGTGCGGGTTCGAATCCCGGATGGGACTCAACCGAAAAAAGTACTAGAATTTGTACTTTACTAAGAAAGTGAAATCCCAAATATGACATATGTTGCATTTGACCACTTTCTAAATGGCATCGTGTAATCATAGCTTTCGGCCGTGGGAGCCGTGCCAATTTACACTCATCAGAGGGGTACACAAAGTACGCAGTCTAGACTACCAGTTGTCCGACTTTCATTTTTGTGGAAGTCGCGGTGGCTGAGCGAGCTAGGCGGCTGACTTTGTGTGCTGGCGATTAGGTGCCTGACTCTGAGGGTGCGGGTTCGAATCCCGGATGGGACTCAACCGAAAAAAGTACTAGAATTTGTACTTTACTAAGAAAGTGAAATCCCAAATATGACATATGTTGCATTTGACCACTTTCTAAATGGCATCGTGTAATCATAGCTTTCGGCCGTGGGAGCCGTGCCAATTTACACTCATCAGAGGGGTACACAAAGTACGCAGTCTAGACTACCAGTTGTCCGACTTTCATTTTTGTGGAAGTCGCGGTGGCTGAGCGGGCTAGGCGGCTGACTTTGTGTGCTGGCGATTAGGTGCCTGACTCTGAGGGTGCGGGTTCGAATCCCGGATGGGACTCAACCGAAAAAAGTACTAGAATTTGTACTTTACTAAGAAAGTGAAATCCCAAATATGACATATGTTGCATTTGACCACTTTCTAAATGGCATCGTGTAATCATAGCTTTCGGCCGTGGGAGCCGTGCCAATTTACACTCATCAGAGGGGTACACAAAGTACGCAGTCTAGACTACCAGTTGTCCGACTTTCATTTTTGTGGAAGTCGCGGTGGCTGAGCGAGCTAGGCGGCTGACTTTGTGTGCTGGCGATTAGGTGCCTGACTCTGAGGGTGCGGGTTCGAATCCCGGATGGGACTCAACCGAAAAAAGTACTAGAATTTGTACTTTACTAAGAAAGTGAAATCCCAAATATGACATATGTTGCATTTGACCACTTTCTAAATGGCATCGTGTAATCATAGCTTTCGGCCGTGGGAGCCGTGCCAATTTACACTCATCAGAGGGGTACACAAAGTACGCAGTCTAGACTACCAGTTGTCCGACTTTCATTTTTGTGGAAGTCGCGGTGGCTGAGCGGGCTAGGCGGCTGACTTTGTGTGCTGGCGATTAGGTGCCTGACTCTGAGGGTGCGGGTTCGAATCCCGGATGGGACTCAACCGGAAAAAGTACTAGAATTTGTACTTTACTAAGAAAGTGAAATCCCAAATATGACATATGTTGCATTTGACCACTTTCTAAATGGCATCGTGTAATCATAGCTTTCGGCCGTGGGAGCCGTGCCAATTTACACTCATCAGAGGGGTACACAAAGTACGCAGTCTAGACTACCAGTTGTCCGACTTTCATTTTTGTGGAAGTCGCGGTGGCTGAGCGGGCTAGGCGGCTGACTTTGTGTGCTGGAGATTAGGTGCCTGACTCTGAGGGTGCGGGTTCGAATCCCGGATGGGACTCAACCGAAAAAAGTACTAGAATTTGTACTTTACTAAGAAAGTGAAATCCCAAATATGACATATGTTGCATTTGACCACTTTCTAAATGGCATCGTGTAATCATAGCTTTCGGCCGTGGGAGCCGTGCCAATTTACACTCATCAGAGGGGTACACAAAGTACGCAGTCTAGACTACCAGTTGTCCGACTTTCATTTTTGTGGAAGTCGCGGTGGCTGAGCGGGCTAGGCGGCTGACTTTGTGTGCTGGCGATTAGGTGCCTGACTCTGAGGGTGCGGGTTCGAATCCCGGATGGGACTCAACCGAAAAAAGTACTAGAATTTGTACTTTACTAAGAAAGTGAAATCCCAAATATGACATATGTTGCATTTGACCACTTTCTAAATGGCATCGTGTAATCATAGCTTTCGGCCGTGGGAGCCGTGCCAATTTACACTCATCAGAGGGGTACACAAAGTACGCAGTCTCGACTACCAGTTGTCCGACTTTCATTTTTGTGGAAGTCGCGGTGGCTGAGCGAGCTAGGCGGCTGACTTTGTGTGCTGGCGATTAGGTGCCTGACTCTGAGGGTGCGGGTTCGAATCCCGGATGGGACTCAACCGAAAAAAGTACTAGAATTTGTACTTTACTAAGAAAGTGAAATCCCAAATATGACATATGTTGCATTTGACCACTTTCTAAATGGCATCGTGTAATCATAGCTTTCGGCCGTGGGAGCCGTGCCAATTTACACTCATCAGAGGGGTACACAAAGTACGCAGTCTAGACTACCAGTTGTCCGACTTTCATTTTTGTGGAAGTCGCGGTGGCTGAGCGGGCTAGGCGGCTGACTTTGTGTGCTGGCGATTAGGTGCCTGACTCTGAGGGTGCGGGTTCGAATCCCGGATGGGACTCAACCGAAAAAAGTACTAGAATTTGTACTTTACTAAGAAAGTGAAATCCCAAATATGACATATGTTGCATTTGACCACTTTCTAAATGGCATCGTGTAATCATAGCTTTCGGCCGTGGGAGCCGTGCCAATTTACACTCATCAGAGGGGTACACAAAGTACGCAGTCTAGACTACCAGTTGTCCGACTTTCATTTTTGTGGAAGTCGCGGTGGCTGAGCGAGCTAGGCGGCTGACTTTGTGTGCTGGCGATTAGGTGCCTGACTCTGAGGGTGCGGGTTCGAATCCCGGATGGGACTCAACCGAAAAAAGTACTAGAATTTGTACTTTACTAAGAAAGTGAAATCCCAAATATGACATATGTTGCATTTGACCACTTTCTAAATGGCATCGTGTAATCATAGCTTTCGGCCGTGGGAGCCGTGCCAATTTACACTCATCAGAGGGGTACACAAAGTACGCAGTCTAGACTACCAGTTGTCCGACTTTCATTTTTGTGGAAGTCGCGGTGGCTGAGCGGGCTAGGCGGCTGACTTTGTGTGCTGGAGATTAGGTGCCTGACTCTGAGGGTGCGGGTTCGAATCCCGGATGGGACTCAACCGAAAAAAGTACTAGAATTTGTACTTTACTAAGAAAGTGAAATCCCAAATATGACATATGTTGCATTTGACCACTTTCTAGATGGCATCGTGTAATCATAGCTTTCGGCCGTGGGAGCCGTGCCAATTTACACTCATCAGAGGGGTACACAAAGTACGCAGTCTAGACTACCAGTTGTCCGACTTTCATTTTTGTGGAAGTCGCGGTGGCTGAGCGGGCTAGGCGGCTGACTTTGTGTGCTGGAGATTAGGTGCCTGACTCTGAGGGTGCGGGTTCGAATCCCGGATGGGACTCAACCGAAAAAAGTACTAGAATTTGTACTTTACTAAGAAAGTGAAATCCCAAATATGACATATGTTGCATTTGACCACTTTCTAAATGGCATCGTGTAATCATAGCTTTCGGCCGTGGGAGCCGTGCCAATTTACACTCATCAGAGGGGTACACAAAGTACGCAGTCTAGACTACCAGTTGTCCGACTTTCATTTTTGTGGAAGTCGCGGTGGCTGAGCGGGCTAGGCGGCTGACTTTGTGTGCTGGCGATTAGGTGCCTGACTCTGAGGGTGCGGGTTCGAATCCCGGATGGGACTCAACCGAAAAAAGTACTAGAATTTGTACTTTACTAAGAAAGTGAAATCCCAAATATGACATATGTTGCATTTGACCACTTTCTAAATGGCATCGTGTAATCATAGCTTTCGGCCGTGGGAGCCGTGCCAATTTACACTCATCAGAGGGGTACACAAAGTACGCAGTCTAGACTACCAGTTGTCCGACTTTCATTTTTGTGGAAGTCGCGGTGGCTGAGCGAGCTAGGCGGCTGACTTTGTGTGCTGGCGATTAGGTGCCTGACTCTGAGGGTGCGGGTTCGAATCCCGGATGGGACTCAACCGAAAAAAGTACTAGAATTTGTACTTTACTAAGAAAGTGAAATCCCAAATATGACATATGTTGCATTTGACCACTTTCTAAATGGCATCGTGTAATCATAGCTTTCGGCCGTGGGAGCCGTGCCAATTTACACTCATCAGAGGGGTACACAAAGTACGCAGTCTAGACTACCAGTTGTCCGACTTTCATTTTTGTGGAAGTCGCGGTGGCTGAGCGGGCTAGGCGGCTGACTTTGTGTGCTGGCGATTAGGTGCCTGACTCTGAGGGTGCGGGTTCGAATCCCGGATGGGACTCAACCGAAAAAAGTACTAGAATTTGTACTTTACTAAGAAAGTGAAATCCCAAATATGACATATGTTGCATTTGACCACTTTCTAAATGGCATCGTGTAATCATAGCTTTCGGCCGTGGGAGCCGTGCCAATTTACACTCATCAGAGGGGTACACAAAGTACGCAGTCTAGACTACCAGTTGTCCGACTTTCATTTTTGTGGAAGTCGCGGTGGCTGAGCGAGCTAGGCGGCTGACTTTGTGTGCTGGCGATTAGGTGCCTGACTCTGAGGGTGCGGGTTCGAATCCCGGATGGGACTCAACCGAAAAAAGTACTAGAATTTGTACTTTACTAAGAAAGTGAAATCCCAAATATGACATATGTTGCATTTGACCACTTTCTAAATGGCATCGTGTAATCATAGCTTTCGGCCGTGGGAGCCGTGCCAATTTACACTCATCAGAGGGGTACACAAAGTACGCAGTCTAGACTACCAGTTGTCCGACTTTCATTTTTGTGGAAGTCGCGGTGGCTGAGCGAGCTAGGCGGCTGACTTTGTGTGCTGGCGATTAGGTGCCTGACTCTGAGGGTGCGGGTTCGAATCCCGGATGGGACTCAACCGAAAAAAGTACTAGAATTTGTACTTTACTAAGAAAGTGAAATCCCAAATATGACATATGTTGCATTTGACCACTTTCTAAATGGCATCGTGTAATCATAGCTTTCGGCCGTGGGAGCCGTGCCAATTTACACTCATCAGAGGGGTACACAAAGTACGCAGTCTAGACTACCAGTTGTCCGACTTTCATTTTTGTGGAAGTCGCGGTGGCTGAGCGGGCTAGGCGGCTGACTTTGTGTGCTGGAGATTAGGTGCCTGACTCTGAGGGTGCGGGTTCGAATCCCGGATGGGACTCAACCGAAAAAAGTACTAGAATTTGTACTTTACTAAGAAAGTGAAATCCCAAATATGACATATGTTGCATTTGACCACTTTCTAAATGGCATCGTGTAATCATAGCTTTCGGCCGTGGGAGCCGTGCCAATTTACACTCATCAGAGGGGTACACAAAGTACGCAGTCTAGACTACCAGTTGTCCGACTTTCATTTTTGTGGAAGTCGCGGTGGCTGAGCGAGCTAGGCGGCTGACTTTGTGTGCTGGCGATTAGGTGCCTGACTCTGAGGGTGCGGGTTCGAATCCCGGATGGGACTCAACCGAAAAAAGTACTAGAATTTGTACTTTACTAAGAAAGTGAAATCCCAAATATGACATATGTTGCATTTGACCACTTTCTAAATGGCATCGTGTAATCATAGCTTTCGGCCGTGGGAGCCGTGCCAATTTACACTCATCAGAGGGGTACACAAAGTACGCAGTCTAGACTACCAGTTGTCCGACTTTCATTTTTGTGGAAGTCGCGGTGGCTGAGCGGGCTAGGCGGCTGACTTTGTGTGCTGGAGATTAGGTGCCTGACTCTGAGGGTGCGGGTTCGAATCCCGGATGGGACTCAACCGAAAAAAGTACTAGAATTTGTACTTTACTAAGAAAGTGAAATCCCAAATATGACATATGTTGCATTTGACCACTTTCTAAATGGCATCGTGTAATCATAGCTTTCGGCCGTGGGAGCCGTGCCAATTTACACTCATCAGAGGGGTACACAAAGTACGCAGTCTAGACTACCAGTTGTCCGACTTTCATTTTTGTGGAAGTCGCGGTGGCTGAGCGGGCTAGGCGGCTGACTTTGTGTGCTGGCGATTAGGTGCCTGACTCTGAGGGTGCGGGTTCGAATCCCGGATGGGACTCAACCGAAAAAAGTACTAGAATTTGTACTTTACTAAGAAAGTGAAATCCCAAATATGACATATGTTGCATTTGACCACTTTCTAAATGGCATCGTGTAATCATAGCTTTCGGCCGTGGGAGCCGTGCCAATTTACACTCATCAGAGGGGTACACAAAGTACGCAGTCTAGACTACCAGTTGTCCGGCTTTCATTTTTGTGGAAGTCGCGGTGGCTGAGCGGGCTAGGCGGCTGACTTTGTGTGCTGGCGATTAGGTGCCTGACTCTGAGGGTGCGGGTTCGAATCCCGGATGGGACTCAACCGAAAAAAGTACTAGAATTTGTACTTTACTAAGAAAGTGAAATCCCAAATATGACATATGTTGCATTTGACCACTTTCTAAATGGCATCGTGTAATCATAGCTTTCGGCCGTGGGAGCCGTGCCAATTTACACTCATCAGAGGGGTACACAAAGTACGCAGTCTAGACTACCAGTTGTCCGACTTTCATTTTTGTGGAAGTCGCGGTGGCTGAGCGGGCTAGGCGGCTGACTTTGTGTGCTGGCGATTAGGTGCCTGACTCTGAGGGTGCGGGTTCGAATCCCGGATGGGACTCAACCGAAAAAAGTACTAGAATTTGTACTTTACTAAGAAAGTGAAATCCCAAATATGACATATGTTGCATTTGACCACTTTCTAGATGGCATCGTGTAATCATAGCTTTCGGCCGTGGGAGCCGTGCCAATTTACACTCATCAGAGGGGTACACAAAGTACGCAGTCTAGACTACCAGTTGTCCGGCTTTCATTTTTGTGGAAGTCGCGGTGGCTGAGCGGGCTAGGCGGCTGACTTTGTGTGCTGGCGATTAGGTGCCTGACTCTGAGGGTGCGGGTTCGAATCCCGGATGGGACTCAACCGAAAAAAGTACTAGAATTTGTACTTTACTAAGAAAGTGAAATCCCAAATATGACATATGTTGCATTTGACCACTTTCTAAATGGCATCGTGTAATCATAGCTTTCGGCCGTGGGAGCCGTGCCAATTTACATTCATCAGAGGGGTACACAAAGTACGCAGTCTAGACTACCAGTTGTCCGACTTTCATTTTTGTGGAAGTCGCGGTGGCTGAGCGGGCTAGGCGGCTGACTTTGTGTGCTGGCGATTAGGTGCCTGACTCTGAGGGTGCGGGTTCGAATCCCGGATGGGACTCAACCGAAAAAAGTACTAGAATTTGTACTTTACTAAGAAAGTGAAATCCCAAATATGACATATGTTGCATTTGACCACTTTCTAGATGGCATCGTGTAATCATAGCTTTCGGCCGTGGGAGCCGTGCCAATTTACACTCATCAGAGGGGTACACAAAGTACGCAGTCTAGACTACCAGTTGTCCGACTTTCATTTTTGTGGAAGTCGCGGTGGCTGAGCGGGCTAGGCGGCTGACTTTGTGTGCTGGCGATTAGGTGCCTGACTCTGAGGGTGCGGGTTCGAATCCCGGATGGGACTCAACCGAAAAAAGTACTAGAATTTGTACTTTACTAAGAAAGTGAAATCCCAAATATGACATATGTTGCATTTGACCACTTTCTAAATGGCATCGTGTAATCATAGCTTTCGGCCGTGGGAGCCGTGCCAATTTACACTCATCAGAGGGGTACACAAAGTACGCAGTCTAGACTACCAGTTGTCCGACTTTCATTTTTGTGGAAGTCGCGGTGGCTGAGCGGGCTAGGCGGCTGACTTTGTGTGCTGGCGATTAGGTGCCTGACTCTGAGGGTGCGGGTTCGAATCCCGGATGGGACTCAACCGAAAAAAGTACTAGAATTTGTACTTTACTAAGAAAGTGAAATCCCAAATATGACATATGTTGCACTTTCGATCTTCCTCATTACAAAGTATATCATTGCTTTTCACCTCCAGGTGATAAGGCCACGGGAGGATCTTCCATTCTAATCAAAGACAACATTGTCCATAGCCCCGTTTCACTTAATACTAATCTTCAGGCCGTTGCAGTACGACTAACTTTGCACGTTGCTTTTACATTATGCTCACTCTATATCTCTCCGTCTTTGACGTTTGCCAAAACTGATCTTCAAGCTCTGTATGACCAACTCCCGAAGTCCTGTGTTATAATGGGAGATCAGAATGGGCACAACCCACTCTGGGGTAGTGTAACTACTAACGCTAAAGGTAAATTGTTGGAGGACTTTTGTTCTGACAATGATTTATGTATTTATAATGATGGTTCCAACACATATTTACACCCTGGGACAGGGACCTATTCTGCTCTTGACTTGTCATTGACATATTCAGAACTACTAAATGAATTCGAATGGTCAGTCCACGATGACCTCTGTAGAAGTGACCATTTTCCTACTATTCTCAAATCTGTAACTCCATCTGATGTTTCCCCATCATCAAGGCGGAATTTTAAAAAGGCTAACTGGGCTTTATATGAAACACTGTGTGCGGAGAAACTTAATCCTGAACGTTTTATTGACGTTCCTGATGCTATTAAATGTTTTTCTGAGGAACTGAATTCCATAGCTGATGAGTGTATACCAAAGTCCTCTGCAGTTTCGCACATAAGAAAAACATGGTTCAACGATGACTGCAAACAAGCTAGGAAGGCAAGGAAAAAAGCAGAACATTATTTCCGTCGCCATCCTATGGTGCATAATTTAAATAAATTTAAGATTTTAAATGCTAAAGCACGGCGTACTTTTAAACAGAACAAACGCCAATCTTGGCAAAATTATGTATCCAAAATAAATTCTCGGACACCCATGTCCAAGGTATGGAACATGGTCCAGAAAAACAAAGGTAAAGGTACTAAATCTAGTGTCCATCATCTTAAACATGGAGATCAATTGCTTACTGATAAATCAGATATTGCTAACAAACTAGGTGAAACCCTTGCTAAACACTCTTCCTCTTCAAATGATGTACCTAAATTTCAGCAATATCAAAAACAAGAAGAAATAAAAAGTATTAATTTCAATTCTGACAATGGGGAAGATTATAATGAAACGTTTTCTCTTCATGAACTCCATACTGGTCTTGATCAAGCTCATGACACTGCTACAGGAGCTGATAACATACATTATCAACTCCTGAAACATTTACCAGAGTCCTGTCTGGAAACTCTCCTAAATATTTTTGATGATATTTGGACATCGGGTAACTTTCCCCCTTCATGGCGTGACGCCATAGTAGTACCAATACCTAAACCTGGACGTGATCATACGGATCCATCCAATTATCGTCCCATTTCATTAACTAGCTGTGTTTGCAAGACCATGGAACGCATGATAAATAATCGACTAGTTTGGTACTTGGAAACAAATAACAATGAAGATCAACAGTTTATCAAAAGTTTTAAACGATTCAATTGATGGATCGTTATTTGTGGATGATTTTGATATTTCTTGTCGTGGTAAAAATATGCATGCTATTGAACGGCAACTGCAGCTGTGTTTAAACAAAATAGATAAATGGTGTCTTGAAAACGGCTTCTAATTTTCTAAATCAAAAACCAATTGTATACACTTCTGTCGTAAATACACACCCCAAAAGGACCCAGAACTATTTCTCAGTGGTACCCCGATCAAAGTGGTCAAGGAGGCTAAATTCTTGGTACTTATTTTCGACTCACATTTGACCTTTTTGCCACATATTAAATCCCTTAAAGCCAAATGCCTAAAGGCACTCGATTTATTAAAGGTTGTTTCAAATTCAAAATGGGGAGGGTATCAGTCTACCCTTCTTCACTTATATAGATCACTGATCCGATCTAAACTTGATTACGGCTCCATCGTATATGGTGGAGCTTGTCAAAGCAACCTAAAACTACTTGATCCTGTGCACCACCAAGGCCTAAGACTTTGTCTCGGTTCTTTTAGAACCTCTCCTATTGACAGTCTATACGTCGAAGCTGATGAACCTTCTCTCAACTTGCGTCGTATAAAACTATCTTTACAATACATCACAAAATTAGCTTCAAATGAGTCTAATCCCGCATTTAATTGTGTCTTTAATCCTCTCTATGGGGATTTGTATAACAAAACGTCTTCCCTTGTTCCGCCTCTTGAGCTCAGAATTAAGCCATTTCTTGCAGCTTCTAGCATTGAGCTGGAAAATATAGCTCCTTCCCGTCTTCTTTCTTCTCCTCCTTGGCAATTGGTTAGGCCACAAGCTGACCTAACATTAACGACATTTAAAAAATCAGAAACCAACGAATTACAGAATAAACATGAATATAATCAATTGAAACATAAATATAGCAATTATAAATCCTTATTTACAGATGGGTCCAAGGACGGTGGCGCAGTGGCTTGTGCCACTGTCATTGGATCCAGAACAATATCTTCTAGATTACCGGATAATAGTTCTATTTTTACAGCAGAAGCTAACGCCATATTAACAGCTCTTAAATATATCCAAAGACATCCTAAACAAAAACAGTACATTATCTATTCAGACTCTCTTTCTTGCCTTCAGGCTATTAAAAACCTAACATGTAAACATCCACTTTTAATAGAAATTATTGAACTTTATAACTATCTTGCGACTGGCCAATACGACATCGTCTTCTGTTGGTTACCCAGTCACGTAGGTATTTCTGGGAATGTGATGGCCGATCTTGCTGCAAAAGCAGCACTCACCAAATCTGTGACACCACTTCCTATTTCATATTCAGATTACAAAGCTTGCATTAGAACGTATATCCGTGATCTGATGCAGAAGAAGTGGGACACCCAAGTAGGTATCAATAAATTACATGAAATAAAACCGTATATTGGTTACACCTACTTGGGTTGTCAGTCCAGATATGAAGAGGCCATCATGCGACGATGTCGTATTGGCCACACAAGATATACACATAAACATTTGCTTAAAGGTGAGAATCCTCCGTTTTGTATCCCTTGTGATGAGAGAGTCACAGTCAAGCATATCCTGCTTGACTGTGTTGAATTCTCCATCACAAGGGATAAGTATTATACTGTTAAAACAATGAAGGATCTTTTTACCAGTGTTGGGTCTCATTTAGTTATTGGTTTTTTAAAAGAAATTGATTTTTTGGTTCAATTTTGAAAACCTTTCGTGTAAATAGATGTATTTTAATTATTGGAAGTTTGGATTAGTAACTTGAATTGTTGGTGGCTGTACCCTCAAAGGGGGTTGAAGTATTGTAACATTATTGTCCTCCTGAGAGGGTACGTAAGTCCAAAAGCATTCACAGTCAATGTAAACGTTCCATTGTTCTTAATCGTAGTATTTGTGTATTTTTAAATTTTGACTAGATTTGTCTCAGGGGACAGCTGAGGGGATGATGTAAACCCAACTAGGGTCCATGCAGGTAGCAAAGGCACTGTAAGTCCCCATGGTCCCTAGTATGGTGATCTACCTTCGGTTGTTGGCAATCTATAGCCTGCTTTTATATTGTATTGTCCGAATAGTGATATTAGTTTTAACTTTTCACACTAGTTTTAATTCAAACTGTGATATTCTAGTTGCTTTACTGTCCTTCGTTGACAGGGTCTTATACTATACATATATTTCATTTCAGAATTAAATGTTCTCGTCACGATATGGCTTAGGCATTGCCGATGTGACGTTAAATATTAACTCACTCACTCACTCACTGTTATTGTTCGTAAACAGTCTTTGGTTACATTCACACGCCACATCAAACAGAATGAAAGTCGGGATAGGTATATATGAGACATATAACTTACGCCATACAGGATAAAAAGCGGGAAGGGTATATAAGATATACAATTTGCACCACACAAAATGAATGACGGGAATGGTACATCGGATATATAACTTAAACCATACAGAATGAAAGGTTGGAAGGGTGTATTGATAGAAAACTAAGACACACAGAATGGAAGACGGGAGAATTTGTACACCGGCTGCTTTCTAAAAGTTAGTCTAAAAGGTGAGGGAGGGTGTGAGTTGCATGTTTAATATATTAGGCTAAATAGAAAAAGTGAAATGTTTCTCGGGGATCGGCGCGTCACAGTTATTTGGGCGGGTAATAATTTTTATTATCATCTAAAAACCATCATTTTGACTTCGTCGTGTCCCGATCATCCATTTGTCCACTATAATTATGAGAGTCTGTAAGAATGAGTGTCTGTAAGAATGAGTGTCTGTAAGAATGAGTGTCTGTAAGAGCGACAGTTACTTAATCTACAACTCATAAACACGTGCTAAACTTTCTGACCTCAGTATCTGTGAGAAAAAAAATGACAATGTGTCCTACCCCTCCTCATCAAAATGTTCTGGAGAAACGTTTAATTACTTTTATGCTGGCTTACAAATCAGTGTGCGGAATAAATATTGTACGTACCCATTTGGACTATACGTTATCTATTCTTTTAATTAAACGTTAATGCCGACCTTGCATCTGAAAGACCCTTAAGGTGCCAGCCATTTCGTTCCCGGTTCCTTTTGTATTATCAGCATTATTATTGGATAGTCCCTTCTTATAAACTGAGGGCTGCTGGTGGGGTCCATGGGGTAGGCAGTGGTGTTATGATTCAGGGCCTAGATTTTCAAAGCTCTCTTAGTGCTAAGATAGTCATACGTTATTGCCAATGAATGGCAGTCAGACAATGTAATCGCTATGAGAGCTTCGAAAATCTAGGCCCTGGGATTACAAGAGGGCGACATTCACAGGTCGTCTTATTGCGCCTAAACCCTGGCTGGGCGGACCGTGGAGGTAACCTAAAGGATAGGCCTTTCGCTCGTCCTGCCCAAGATTCTGTTTCGAATCTATTTAGCAAAAATTGTTTTCATGATGAAAACATGACTGTCTCTTCTTTCAAGAAAGGTTTTCTTTCATGAAAATACTGATGATGAGTGAGATTAAAATATCGACAATTTAAAACATAATTAACAGATGATGTAGGATATATTTTATATACATTTCAATGGCATTTTAAAAGTTGTGAAACGTATTTAAAAGGCTACAAACAATCATAGATATTTATTCTTTAAAAAAAAACTGTTACAAAATGTCATGATAATGTTTCGAAAATATCATGTTATGTGGTGATTAGTCTATAATATAATGACCATTTGTAAATATTAGTGTTGAGTTGAGTAGAAAATAGCGATATTGGGATGCTCCGAAACCAAGCTTACAGCATCGATTTGAGCACGGCCAAATCACTGCGCCAGAATAATCAAAACAAGTCCTCAGACGACTGGAACCCCGTGACGTCAGAACAGGCGATGATGACGTTATGACCACTGTACCTGAACCTTGATGCAGTCGCCGGTAAGAGCGTCACAGGTATGTGTATGTCATTGCATTTGGAGTTGAATAACTGACACTTTTGTGTCCTAATTTTCATGTATTAATATAGGGAGTACCTTTAGAATTCAGCACCACAATTTATCATGAGGACGTTGCAAGCCGTAGGTCACATGTCAGTGAGACAGGCAACCAGTTTGTGAGAACCAGTCGGACGCGAACCCGTAACCCGTCGGATTGTTAGCCCGACAGCAAACCGACCGAGCTACGTCCACGTTGTTGCAAATTTAGCAAGTCATTCCTGTGACGCCACGGAAATGAACGGAAAGAGTCGAATAGGCTACGTAATTGGGATACAATATCTCAACCAAGTCAGCGGGCCTGATCACCCGATCCTGCTAGTCGCTAAGACTCCGTCACTTCAACGTAAGGCTTATGACTATTGTAGAACAACGATCACTTTGAGGATTGGGACCCTGGGAGCTATTTTTAACTACACTCCATAGATTCGTGATTTCTGAAAAATGCATGCCATCAATTTTTCCAAGAACGCACTGACATATCAGTTTTGTGAGTAAAAGTTTTGACAAGCCAAACATTGCAATTGTCGATATTTACGATATCAAAGACAACAGAACCATTTTGTTATTCTTTGTTTGTCAAACATGATAGATTGACTTCAGTTTCACATAACAGTGGAATTTCTGCCACGACTATTTTCCAAGATGTTATTACTGCCGCTATGTAAATACCATACAAATACATGTATATATAAAATTATTTAATTTTCTTCAGTTAGATATCAGTGATTTAGAATAATTTGGATATGCCAACTTCGTACAGCAGTTCCATTTCATTTTGGTACACTCTGAAATTACTACTTCATGACGCGCGTAGTAATATCCGTAGCATTGAATTGAGAAAAAAAATCACTGTGTGCGATTTGCTTGTTTGGTTATTTAAAGCCACACTCGTCTATATACCGCCTATATTCCAGTAATAGGGCAGTGGTATGTAAATATGCGGGCTTTGAAAGATACAATACAGTGATCAATAGCATCAGCACTCATCTCAGCAATCCGATGATACGATGATATGTGACAAGCAAGTCTGCGAACATGATCACCCGATCCCGTTAGTCGCCTTTTACGACCAGCATGGGTTGCTGAAGACTGGTTATAAACCGGATTTTTACTGGTTCACGTACAGTATAAGAGTCACAACTGTCACCTGTTCTTCATTGGTTCACGTACTGTATAAGAGTCACAACTGTCACCGGATCTTCACTGGTTCACGTACTGTATAAGAGTCACAACTGTCACCTGTTCTTCACTGGTTCACGTACTGTATAAGAGTCACAACTGTCACCTGTTCTTCACTGGTTCACGTACTGTATAAGAGTCACAACTGTCACCTGTTCTTCACTGGTTCACGTACTGCATAAGAGTCACAACTGTCACCTGTTCTTCACTGGTTCACGTACAGTATAAGAGTCACAACTGTCACCTGTTCTTCACTGGTTCACGTACTGTATAAGAGTCACAACTGTCACCTGTTCTTCACTGGTTCACGTACTGTATAAGAGTCACAACTGTCACCTGTTCTTCACTGGTTCACGTACAGTATAAGAGTCACAACTGTCACCGGATCTTCACTGGTTCACGTACTGTATAAGAGTCACAACTGTCACCTGTTCTTCACTGGTTCACGTACTGTACAAGAGTCACAACTGTCACCTGTTCTTCACTGGTTCACGTACAGTATGAGTCACAACTGTCACCGGATCTTCACGGGTTCACGTACTGTATAAGAATCACGACTCTCACCTGTTTCAAGTTTGCAAAGTACCAATAGATATAGACGACGACATTGTGGAAAATTGTGTAATACTAACTCTGATGTGAACTTTCGACAGATTGGGTAAAGTTTACAAAGGCCTGTCATGAAACCACCATAACGTCATGTATATTTCACATTCAGCTGTGACAAATGCAGTTTTGAATTCCTCGTGTATTTTAGAATAGCATAAGAAATGGTCTTTGTCAGCAATACTAAGTGTAGCAATATATTTGGTGTAAAAACGAACTCTGTGCTGCTAAAACTGTGCTTGTTTGACATGCAAACTCAGAAATGTAGCGGGTTTTTTTTACGTTTTTGCACCGTGTATCATTTTCTCAAATTGTCAGACATTCACCAACTCACAAAATTGTCAGTGTTTCTGACCATCGTGACTGACCCGGCCTTTCTAACTTTTCTATGCAGCAATAAATGAATGAATGAATGAATGAATGAATGAAACAAAAAAAACAAACAATTTGTCAGGACAGGAAGTGTCTGATTATTTAAGTCACGTTCTCATGTGCAAACGACTCCTGAATAAAGGCATGATTCTTCCATAAATCCTGGGTGCCGATGTCAATGTCGTCGCCATTTTATATGTTGTATGTCAACATTGTTGTATATATCCTGAAGATAAAATTTGAGGCAACACCTGACTGGACGTGATGTAAAACCATTCAGATGAATGCATTGAATGAATGTTTTCAGTGGGCTACATATTTGTCTCACCAGTTCAGAAAACAATATACACATGCATTAAGTGTATTGCTCGTGCCTGCTGGTGAAATGGATGCATGTACACATTTACCGATACATTGTTTTGAGAGTAATGTTATGTGAGTTGACGATTTAGTAAAATGGCTCACAACCAGTTATCTGAGGCCACAAAATGGCAAAATGAGAGGTGGCATGTCCCTGCGACTGATTACAAGACATGTTGACGTCTATCAATGCGTCATCAGCAAGTTCGTGAAAGAAACACCGCAAAGACAGGTGAAGTCAAGGTTGTCACCGGTCGAGGTTGACTCAGGAAGACCGACGTGATGGATGATAGACGGCAGCTACGATCCTGGTTTGATACTAAACGTGGGGACAGTGTGTGAAACCCATGTCTGGTGTCCAACGCCAGGGTGTTGTTGAAATATTCATAAAAGCGCCGCAAAACTAAGTTAACTCACTCACTCACACTATCAAATACATATATATGTATGTATATATATTACGTAAAGCTCACGTCGGCATCTGTGTTTACCTGCCGCCAAGACGATTTAAAGGCTTATCCCATGTTTATAGGTGGGATTTCAGCATAATCATTGGCGACTTGACAAAACACACATGCCACTGATCACTAATTGGCTGTTTTCAAAAATGAGTTCAATGGATAAATATCCAATATTTACATTCACATCCATGCGAACAGTACACGATGGCGCGAATGACGAATTCGTCATGTGTCAAAATGGCGAGATTTACGACGGTCATTTCAGCAATTGTATTTCACTGATATAAATATGTCAGGTTTGTTGTTTTGCAGTTACCAGCTGTTGGAAACATTTTATGATATCAGAGATATGTCTGACATGAGAATCAAGCCTGCTTTGAGGGTTGATCACTTAGACTCAGCAAAAATCAAGCTGTCCTTTCCTTTGGGAATATTTTAAGCATATCCGTGCATTTTCTTCAAACCGGTTTCCAAAATTTCATGCTCACCCTAAATTTCTGAAATATCAAACTCATGAAGACACGATTCTTTATCTTTGACCTGAGTCTTGTGTGTTGATTACGAATGATATGCAGATTGATAAATTAGACAATGTTCGTACAGATCTTCAGAAAAGTATCAGATTTCTCTTGAACATTGAACTGGAAGATGTATTGAAAAGCTGTGTTCATTTTCTCAGACACTATAACATTCTTTTCTTCTGTTACGATTTGTTTTTGAAATAACTTGTGTTATTGTTGCTACATCTTTGTTGGAGCAGGCAAAATGTGTTAGACTCAGATAAGTATGTGATCATACAATATGTTAAAACTGAAGAATATTATGCAGTACAAGGTATTTTGTTATCAGTCCTAGGAAAACTAGCTCCAACAAGAAGTTGGCTAAAAATGCCCACAATTTGGGGGTGAGTGTAGTCTAATAATGTCTGAAATTTTCCTTAGAAGTAGCTTTTTAGAAGTGCTTTTAGTGTAAAGACTGCCCCCAAAGTGAATTTGAAATTTTGAATTCTGTATTGTTAAACCCAGGTTCCTGCAAACTGTCATGGCGATCTAGGACTTTAGCTTGCATATATCTATAGCTCTCTCTGTGGTAGGGAGATTAACTCTGTCTAAGGTTTAGCTTCCAGCAGTTTTCAGTACCATGTCTGGTAACCATGGGAACATTAGCCGTGTATTTTCTATGTGTATGCCTGTGGTGTGAGTAACCTGCATGAATGCAGACATAATAGTGTATATAAACAGACGCAAGGGAGTTGGATGGTTTGACTCTCTCTCTCTATTTTTGTAGTGGTCTGTGGCAGATGCAACTTTGTGCATAGGGATTTTATTATTTTAGTGTTTTGCATTGTGTTTATATACATGTATATTTATCGGTAGGCTAGGTAAAGATAGGTCACATGTCCCTCAAACCCTTAACCAACCCAAGCTACGACATGACATGCTCAACCGAGTGGACTCGCTAACCCTCCAAGTAAAACCAATTGTCTAACAGCCTGCACTGTCTGCACACATTTACTAAACTTAGATTTTTGCATTTATATATGTTTCAGTACATCAAACATGTTCTATTACAGTAAACTAGGTGTATTTCCTATCTTATGTAATATCTCATCCATAATCTATTCACATAAATATCCTAAACCAGGCTTATCAATAATATTATTGTAAGCTTTTGTAGTTACCAACAAACAGCTTTTCTACATTATTATGTATACTCTTCTGTACATAAGACAAAAGTGTAAATATGTTGTAGAAAAATCGTATTTAAGTCCTGTTGTGGTTCGGCATGTGTATACAATATGCGAAATATAACATTTCAATAGGTACGCAACACTGAGTAAGTGTGTCACTCTTAGTTTTGAGAGTGTATATATTTTTATTCCTATATGTTCTGGATAATGTGTGTTGCTGTGCTGCTCGACATCACACTGTAGGCTCATTGTTCGTATTGTCCATTTGAGATTTGTATAGAATATGTCCTACTGTTTTGTACAATGAACTACACGTATACCCATTACTTAAGACATGTAATATAGATTAGTTATCCTCCAACCCATTTACTACATGAGCTCAATTTGTAAAAAGTTCATGATTTTATTGCAATTAGAATATTTACGAATATGGGATGTAACGTACTGTGTATTGTATGTTATTTAGTCTGTTTACAACTACTAGTTCGAACTGTTGCACATTGATGATTTTGTTATATTTACTATTAATATATCATAATATATCATATTTTCTGTAAATATTTCTCACAACTGTGGCGTATGACAGTCTGCGTAGATTTTAAATCAAACCATAAAGATAATTCTCCACGTATGCTCTTTTCATAATAGACCAGTTCTAGAAAAAGTATTTCAGTATGTATCTTCTGTGTAAGTGTTTTTGCGATATGCGGTATACAGGTAGTAACGTGCAGTGATTGTGTAGTCCTTGTGGACATAAGACCGAAAGTCAAAGGCCTAGATTTTCGAAGCATTCTTACCGCTAAGAAGGTCGTAAGAGCCACACATTAACATCAAATTACGATTATCTTATCGCTAAGAGAGCTTCGAAAATCTAGGCCCTGGTATTGGCGTCAACGCCTGTGTAGTTCACTTAAAGGCTACGAAGGTTTGTCTTAGTTCTGAAGAATCAGAATGACGAGGAATAATTGTGACAAACTTGATCAAATTGTACAGCAACTTTGTACTGCTTGCTGTGGAACTAATATGGCTCTATAGACGCAATTATCTGTATGTAAAGATAGTTCACTCATATGACAACGTGTGAAATAGTTTATAAATTTGCTACCCACTCGGGCCAGCTATTCCTGAACGTTACTAGGCCAAAATTATTCACTAGCCGAAAATTTGAATGCAGAAACTAAATTAAACATTACAAAAAAAAAGAGATGTGAATAAGATATTGCCGGCATGACACGGGATTCATCATTAAGCTACTAGTATGATGAACTTTTATATTAGACTAAAATCCTAAAAAGTGATTTAAAAGTGCATGTTATTTTAACAAGTCGGACAGAGAGATGTATTACAAGATGAGTCCATAAACATTCACGAGCCAGTTGGGCCAGTGACTGTGGAGATTTACTGGTTCGATAATGCAACAATTATAATGCTTCAGCAAAGCAATGGCTGGGCACAAACATGTAACCAAAGCGATTGTTGACGTGACAAGACAGCCACTCAAGGAGAATTGTACACCAGCGGCTGACGTAAAACAACATCTGACACCTACATCAGAGATACGACCGATGTTGCGTCCATGTTACCGACAGACAAATCTAGCTTTGTGTAGATAGTACCTCTGTTCACAAGATGAGTCTGGGACAGTATATTTCAGACTAACTTAATCCCTTGGTGCAATCATTAGCCTTTATGTAGGTCTATGAGACATATCTGGAGATGATGCCACCATAACTGTATAGATAGAGGAAGTAACAGTACTGAGGGCATACACGTGGTGTCATGAAACGCCAGGAGAAAGTTAGTTGTTGTATATTTGTTGAAAATGTAGAATATCTACATATTCTTCACTTCGAATCCCCTTGTTGTAAATGTAGAATATCTACACATTCTTCACTCCAATTCCCGTATATACTATACACATCTTCACTTCGAATCCCCTTGTTGTAAATGTAGAATATCTACACATTCTTCACTCCAATTCCCGTATATACTATACACATCTTCACTTCGAATCCCGTTGTTGTAAATGTAGAATATCTACACATTCTTCACTCCAATTCCCGTATATACTATACACATCTTCACTTCGAATCCCGTTGTTGTAAATGTAGAATATCTACACATTCTTCACTCCAATTCCCGTATATACTATACACATCTTCACTTCGAATCCCGTTGTTGTAAATGTAGACTATCTACACATTCTTCACTCCAATTCCCGTATATACTATACACATCCTGCACATGCATACATTGCCGCAATGTAAACAGTTGTTAGGTGTCATGCTTAATTTCCGACTTCTGACACCAGATATCGTTGGGATAGCTTTAGTTTATTGTATATGTTTAGATTTATATATCAAATCCTATTTACTCATGTCTTTGAGTTAGTGTCAAAATCTATCCCAGAGAATTCCGATCTGTGGTCACCTCAAGTTGTAAAATTTATTCGATACAGAGTTTACCGAGGGATCTCTTGTCGGGTCTAGATCGGCTTAGTTTAGTTTTGACTGTGTTGATCTTAAATCTAATAGGTCATTAGTGCATCCATGAATGCGTGGAAGCATTTCTCTAATCAATGTTTTGTCAGATTTTTGTGATCCGCCCAGTGAGCCAGTATAGAACTATAATCCTAAAAAGTGAAGTGATTTAGCAAGTCGGAGAGATAGATGCATTAAAAATGACCCCACGAAAATTCATTAGCCAGTTGGGCCAGTGACTGTGGAGATTTACTGGTCCGACTGGATTTTTAATTTCCACGTACTAGCAGGCAACTGGCTATTTTGCACATTATTCTTCATGAGTGCACACGTGGCTGCTTGTACTCGCCTAGACTTCAGCTAATTTCTAGTGCAAACCCACTGAGATTCCATGCTGCAGTTAATACCCCACTCAGACACGTTATACTGACCCCGAGCTGACCATGACCCTGCTGTATCCTTAATGCCGAGTGCCAGACAGAGACCTACAAGTACCATACATTAACGTGTTTTGATATGACGCGGACGCTGATCATACCATCGACCATCCGCGTTGAAACTAGTACACCACGGAGAGGGTCTATATTTGAAGGGTGATACCAACAAATGCCCGAGAGTCTGCCACTGAAGGTAATCAATTTATGACTGTGTATTTTTAAAATATCAGGAAATGAATTATTGTTTGTTTTGTGTTTATAAAGCCAAATTCAGCCATACTTGAGCTGTATGTCCGAGTTTAGTAAATAAATGAGTCTGGGTCAGACTATCCAGTGACCAACAGCATGAGCATCGATCTACGTAACTGGGATACAATCTCTCAACCAAGTCAGCAGCCTGATCACACGACCCTGCTAGTCGCTAAGACTTAGGACTGTCGTACAGCAACGATCGCTTGGAGGAGTGGGGTTCTGGGAGCAATTTTTAACTTCACTTCGTAAATTCGTGATTTCTGAAAAATGCATGCCATCAAATTTTCCAACAGCGCCCTGACATATCAGTTTTG
The DNA here is from genome assembly GCF_037392515.1 of Haliotis asinina. Classification (NCBI taxonomy): domain Eukaryota; kingdom Metazoa; phylum Mollusca; class Gastropoda; order Lepetellida; family Haliotidae; genus Haliotis; species Haliotis asinina. Next base: position 41,104,141 of record NC_090292.1, on the reverse strand, counting down.
TACGTAAATGTTACTTTTCAGTTTAACAAGCCCAATCTTACAATTGTCGATATGTACGATACCGAAGACAACAGAACCGATTTGCTAGTCTTTGTTTGTCAAACATGATAGATTGACTTCAATTTCACATAAAAGTGGAATTTCTGCCACGACTATTTTCCAAGATGTCACTACGGCTGCTATGAAAATACGATACAAATATATATAAAACTATGCAATTTTCTTCAGTTATATAGCAGTGATTTAGAATAATTTGGATATGCCAATTTCGGACAGCAGTTCCAATTCATTTTGGTACACTCTGAAATTACTACCTCATGATAAAATAACGCACGTAATATCCGTTCATCGAACTGAGAACAAAGTACACAAATCGCTGCGTAAGATTCGCCTATTGGGTTATTTAAAGCCACACTCGTCTATATTCCAGCTATAGGGCAGCGGTCTGTAAATATTCGGGCTGGGGAAGATGCAATCCAGTGATCAATAGCATCAGTACTGATCTACACAACTGGGATACGATGACGTGTGTCAAGCAAGTCGGCGAACATCACCCAATCCCGTTGGTCGCCAAGACTGATTCTAAACCGGATCTTCACACGTTCACGTACTGTATAAGAGCCACAACTGTCACCTGTTTCAAGTCTGCAAGCCACCAGTAGATATCGACGACGGCGATAGTGTGGAAAATAGAAACGTACAAACGCTGAACTTTCGACAGATTGGATAGTGTTTACAAAGGCCTGTCATGAAACCACCATAACGTCATGTATATTTCACATTCAGCGGTGACAAATGCGTGTATTTTAGAATAAAATAACAAATGGTTTTTGTCAGCAATAATAGTGTAGAGATGCTACCAAACGAAATGTATTTGGTGTAAAACCAAACACTGCGCTTGTTTGACATGCAAACACAGAACAATCACTTTTAAAAACTGTGTAACATTTTCTCAAACTGACAGAGGAATCGCCATCCTTTCTAACTTTTCTATACTGCAGTAAGTAAGTAAGTAAGTAAGTAAGTAAGTAAGTAAGTAAGTAAGTAAGTAAATCAATCCTGGGTGTCGATGTCAGTGAGTGCGTCATTTTATAAAAGTCTGTAATGGCTAGCGAGGTTGTATGTCAACATTGTTGTATATAGACTGATGGGAAAATTTGAGGCAACACCTGACTGAACTCGATGTCAATAAAACCAATCACATTAAAACACTGAATGAATAATAGTTTTCAGTGGCCTAGATATTCGTCTCACCAGTTCAGAAAACAATATACACATGCATTACGTGTTTCGCTCGTGCCTGCTGGTGAAATGGATGCATGTACACATTTACCGATACACTGTTTCGAGAGTAGTGTTATGTGAGTTGACGATTTAGTAAAATGGCTCACAACCAGTTATCTGAGGTCACAAAATGGCAAAATGAGAGAAGGTGACATATCCCCGCGATTGATTACAAGACAAGTTTAGAAACACCGCAAGACAGGTGAAGTCAAGGATGTCGCTGGTCGAAGTTGACTGAAAAAGGCCGGTTTGATGGATGACAGATGGCAGCTACGATCCGGGTTTGATTTCCCACGTGGGCACAGTGTGTGAAACCCATTTCGAGTGTCCCCCGCCAGGGTGTTGCTGGAATATTGATAAAAGCGACGTAAAATTAAGCTAACCCACTCACACTATCAAATACACATGTATAACGTAAAGCTCACTTCGGCGTCTCTGTTTGCCTGCTGCTAAGGCGATTTAAAGGCTTATCCCATGTTTACAGGTTAGATTTTAGCATAATCATTGGCGACTTGACGAAACACACATGCCACTGAACACTAACTGGCTGTTTTCAAAATTGAGTTCAGTGGATAAATATCCAACATTTAATTTACATGCATACATACCGTAAACGATGCCGCAATGACGAATTCGTCTTGTGTCAAAATGACGAGATTTACGACGTGTATAATTACAGCCGGTCATTTCAGCAATTGTATTTCGCCTAAAAATAGTATGTTAGATTGAGTAACAGAAGTGAAGGAGATATATTTGTCCTTATGGTATACAGGAATAAATAAAACTGCTTGTTTTCAGTTTAAACATGGTTAAATCTTGCAATAATCAGCTACACACTTCCATTCTCCCTTTGTTAAGCAACAGCGACATGGTATTTGAGTAACCAAATTAACACAGAATTATGTAAAGACGGGCGACGTTTACGTACAATCACTCATAGTTTATGTTTACACTCACTTCACAATTTTCTTACCTGATCATGTGAGGTTCCAAACACAAATCATGACAAAATGTCTGAAAATACATTCAACAACTTTTATTTATATTCAAAAAGAAAAAAAAAGGAAATCCCCTGTATTGTGACACACGACGACGGCACACATCACGTCAGTGTCAGTAACGACATCTGCTCCGTTTCTGTCTACACCGACACCGACTTCAGTGTGCACCACGTGACACCAGGAGATCCAACACTCGCTGATGTCCCCAGCGTCTGGCGTAGTCGACCGCTGTCAGCCCATTGTTGGCTCTGGCGTTGACGTCAACCCCGTCCAGGGACAGGATCAGCTTCACGGTCTCCAGGTCTCCACTAACACAGGCCAAGTGAAGGACGTTGTTACCGTAACTGTTCACCAGCGACACATCAGCCCCTCTGCCCACCAGGAACTCCACCACGTCCCTGTGTCCCTTCCATGCTGCCATCATCACCGGCGTCGAGTTGTGCCATCTGCCCTTTCCTCTATAGTTGATGCCAACGTGCCCTGCTGCCAGGAGCCGCTTCACTCTCTCCAGGTCACCATCCCTGCTGGCGTTGTAGAGGTCCTGGCCTGTTGCTGGTGATGGAGTCGCTGTAACACAAAGTAAACTATGTACACCAGACATCTTTGTCACAGATCTACAATGTTTACATCATGTTGATACGTGACTTGGACACTGCTACGTCATTTAAACAATTCCATCATGGCTGACAACAATCGAACATGACGGGAATGCCAACATTTCGTTCTGGAATTAAATTGAATGGAGTGTTGAATACAGAACTGTCTGTTAGAGTCAGATGTTGTTGCAATATTTTCTGTACGACGTAAGAGTGTTGATGCATGTTGAACTTTACAAGGTGACAGTGTCTGTACAACTGTTGCTGCTGGGTTTTCCACCTACCATGGTGATCAGAGTCTTGTGTCGTCACTGGCGTCGGTGGAACCGTCTTGCTGTGTGTAAGATCCTCTCTCGGGTCAGTCGAGGCTGAAACGGAATATTTTAATCGGAAAACTATACATAGTACAAAAATAGTTAAAGTAGTATGACTACTGGTTTCCGCTTTCCACAAATGTTTTGCCTTTCCGTATTTTGTATGGACGAAGTCCAAACCCATCTGTTATAACAGAGGTATCAAATGTATGGTTTGATTTTATGGATATTTAGTTTGCTAAATACATGTATTTGAAATGAGATATTTGACTGGACAGATTTAAAATAATCTCATAAAGTCACCCGTGAAAGAGGTAAATGTCATCAGGTCAAAGGTTAACGGTAAGAAAGAGTACATTATTTGATTAAATATAGCAAGTCTACCAGGTGAAACGCTGCGTTGTTATGTTTCCCCAGACTTTAGATCGTCCCATGTCGGTGACAGGCTAAACACAGGTCTAGGTGTAAACATTGTGTGAAGCGAACACTTGGTTCCTACAACATTCACACTGCTTTAGAGCAGTCATACAATATACACTTACTCTATTTCATCTCATTTCCTCAGTCAGTTTAAAATCACAAAATGAGAACTTACCCACCAATAACGTACGTCCTAACAAGAGCGACACCTCACTGCTAGTAGAGACATGCTTTGACTGGCGACGCCACGAAGCACAGCTGCCAGCTATGACGTCATTGTGACGTGTTAGGTTAGGAGCATGACAACGTTTGGCGCTCGCCTGCTTGGAGTGATCAACAACTCTATATGTAAATATTTCCAGTCGTCCTATGTTTGCTCTCTAGTTTCGTTTTAGTTTTATGATAGCACCATGTTACAACACAGTTCGCGTTACCTCTGGCATGACATGGACATCAACTGCATATTAGCATACCGTATGCTTCCCTAAATTGCACTCACTCACCGACTGTTTGTATGGCTTAATTTCTTATTTATTTGTTTGTGAAATAGAGATACCCAGATACAGTGTACCCTGCTTATAATGCATGTTGTCCTACGTGGAGACAGCTTTTCCCCAACTCGGTCTTAGTGTGAAATAGAGTGAGTGAGTTTAGTTTTACGCCGCTCTCAGTAATATTCCAGCTATATGGCGGTGTGAAATAGAGATACCCAGATACAGTTCACCCTGGTTATAATGTATGCTGTGCTATGTGTAGACAGCTTTACCCCAACTCAGTCTAGGTGTGAAATAGAGATACCCAGATACAGTGCACACTGCTTATAATGTAAGTTGTGATGCGTGTAAACAGACATTCCCGAACTCAGTCTAGCCCCCTGAATACCACGGAGGAATCACGTGAGATGGTGTGCGCGCATTTGACCTTCAGATTTTAAAGCTAGTGAGTGGGCACACTAAGAATGGAAATTCTTAAGCCCGGGTTAGTAAGGGAGGGCACATTATTCCTCCCTTCCTGACTCTAGCTCAGAGAATTATCATCAAACTTCAACTTACTGGTAAATCTCGTTTAATTTTTAAAATTCTATTTCTTTAAAGCCTACGTCAATACGTATTCACGTGATATTTTATAGCAGTGAGTACATGAACACAAAAAAAGAATAAACATCATACAATCTGTTCATTGTTTATTTCACAATGTCCACTGAGATAACTTGATACATATTTACAGGTTAACAGTTTCATAGTGTAAACTTAACACTTGATAGCATAAACACTCAGCTTATGTGTCAGTCAGTGTCACACTGTGAAGATGAGCGAGCTTGCTGAAACCTTGACAATAAACTTTCAGCGAAACAGTCATTAGTACTTGACTGTTCAAGCTGAACATTGTAAATCTTCAGAATGTACTGTCACAACTCCAGCCAGCACTGTTCAGAATGGTAGACACAGGTACCCCCTGCTGCACTGCTCAGAATGGTAGACACAGGTACCCCCTGCTGCACTGTTCAGAATGGCAGACACAGGTACCATCTGCTGCACTGTTCAGAATGGTAGACACAGGTACCCCCTGCTGCACTGTTCAGAATGGTAGACACAGGTACCCCCTGCTGTACTGTTCAGAATGCTAGACACAGGTACCCCCTGCTGCACTGTTCAGAATGGTAGACAGAGGTACCCCCTGCTGCACTGTTCAGAATGGTAAACACAGGTATCCCCTGCTGCACTGTTCAGAATGGTAGACACAGGTACCCCCTGCTGCACTGTTCAGAATGGTAGACACAGGTACCCCCTGCTGTACTGTTCAGAATGGTAGACACAGGTACCCCCTGCTGCACTGTTCAGAATGGTAGACACAGGTACCCCCTGCTGCACTGTTCAGAATGGCAGACACAGGTACCCCCTGCTGCACTGTTCAGAATGGTAGACACATGTACCCCCTGCTGCACTGTTCAGAATGGTAAACACAGGTATCCCCTGCTGCACTGTTCAGAATGGTAGACACAGGTACCCCCTGCTGCACTGTTCAGAATGGTAGACACAGGTACCCCCTGCTGCACTGTTCAGAATGGTAGACACATGTACCCCCTGCTGCACTGTTCAGAATGCTAGACACAGGCACCCCCTGCTGCACTGTTCAGAATGGTAGACACAGGTACCCCCTGCTGCACTGTTCAGAATGGTAGACACAGGTACCCCCTCCTGCACTGTTCAGAATGGCAGACACAGGTACCCCTGCTGCACTGCTCAGAATGGCAGACACAGGTACCCCCTGCTGCACTGTTCAGAATGGTAGACACAGGTACCCCCTGCTGCACTGTTCAGAATGGTAGACACAGGTACCCCCTGCTGCACTGTTCAGAATGGTAGACAGAGGTACCCCCTGCTGCACTGTTCAGAATGGTAGACAGAGGTACCCCCTGCTGTGCTGAAGGAGAGGGGAAGCTGCTCGTGTACTGTGAGTTCCATACATTTCCGTGTTCACACCTGCTGCAGACAGTACCAGACGTATCCACCTGGAAACAGTGTACTGTGAGTTCCATACAGTTCTGTGTTCACACCTGCTGCAGACAGTACCAGACGTATCCACTTGGAAACAGTGTACTGTGAGCTCCATACATTTCCGTGTTCACACTTGCTGCAGACAGTACCAGACGTATCCACCTGGAAACAGTGTACTGTGAGCTCCATACAGTTCTGCGTTCACACCTGCTGCAGACAGTACCAGACGTATCCGCCTGGAAACAGTGTACTGTGAGCTCCATACAGTTCTACGTTCACACCTGCTGCAGACAGTACCAGGCGTATCCGCCTGGAAACAGTGTACTGTGAGCTCCATACAGTTCTGTGTTCACACCTGCTGCAGACAGTACCAGACGTATCCACCTGGAAACAGTGTACTGTGAGCTCCATACAGTTCCGTGTTCACACCTGCTGCAGACAGTACCAGACGTATCCACCTGGAAACAGTGTACTGTGAGCTCCATACATTTCCGTGTTCACACTTGCTGCAGACAGTACCAGACGTATCCACCTGGAAACAGTGTACTGTGAGCTCCATACAGTTCTGCGTTCACACCTGCTGCAGACAGTACCAGACGTATCCGCCTGGAAACAGTGTACTGTGAGCTCCATACAGTTCTGCGTTCACACCTGCTGCAGACAGTACCAGGCGTATCCGCCTGGAAACAGTGTACTGTGAGCTCCATACAGTTCTGTGTTCACACCTGCTGCAGACAGTACCAGACGTATCCACCTGGAAACAGTGTACTGTGAGCTCCATACAGTTCCGTGTTCACACCTGCTGCAGACAGTACCAGACGTATCCACCTGGAAACAGTGTACTGTGAGCTCCATACAGTTCCGTGTTCACACCTGCTGCAGACAGTACCAGACGTATCCGCCTGGAAACAGTGTACTGTGAGCTCCATACAGTTCTTTGTTCACACCTGCTGCAGACAATACCAGACGTATCCACTTGGAAACAGTGTACTGTTAGTTCCATACAGTTCTGTGTTCACACCTGCTGCAGACAGTACCAGACGTATCCACTTGGAAACAGTGTACTGTGAGCTCCATACAGTTCTGTGTTCACACCTGCTGCAGACAGTACCAGACGTATCCACCTGGAAACAGTGTACTGTGAGCTCCATACATTTCCGTGTTTACACCTGCTGCAGGCAATACCACACGTATCCACCTGGAAACAGTGTACTGTGAGCTCCATACAGTTCCGTGTTCACACCTGCTGCAGACAATACCAGACGTATCCACCTGGAAACAGTGTACTGTGAGCTCCATACAGGTCCGTGTTCACACCTGCTGCAGACAATACCAGACGTATCCACCTGGAAACAGTGTACTGTGAGCTCCATACAGGTCCGTGTTCACACCTGCTGCAGACAGTACCAGACGTATCCATCTGGAAACAGTGTCCTTACTACCAGGTCTCAATGGTTTCTTCCTTAGTGCTGCTGTAGCATTAATGCAACCTTGACTAGTTTAAGTATCAGTTGTGTCAATGAGATTGACTCATAACAAGGAAATGTATTCAAATGCAACAGTACAATATTAAGATCCCAGACCTGCACACATTTCGGTAATGCTGGTTTACACTCAAATACCCCTTTCAATAGTCTTTTAACAATGGGGTGTTTACCAAAGGCTGAACCATCTAGCATGATAATCACAGATGAAAGTACACTTCTGGCTGTATTAAAGAACGAATTAAGTCAATTTTGGGTTCTCTTTTCACCACTGCATATGAAAGACTTCTGGTTAGTCATAACGGAACACCATGTTGTTGATTTTTTTCTTTCTTGTTTGTTTGTTTTGGTTTTTTTAAATAAAAACTTTGTGGTTAATTAATACCAAGCGCTTAAAAGTTTGCTAAAAAGCCACTTGCTTCTCTCTCACCCGCAACCGAAACCACAGACAGGTTACCAAATGCTGTCGCCAGAGCCCTGCAGTGACGTCATAAAAGGAATGATTTTTCAGATAGTTGTACAGAAAATGTGTAGGAAGCTCGTCATTTTGTTGATTTCTTGACGTCACCAGAGACATGACGAATTGTTGTGCTGCCGGCAATTGCTCCTTGGGGTTGGGTGATGGTGTCTCTAAGCAAAGATTTCTGCGGACCCCGTAGTTTGTGCTTAAATTTGGTTATTTGTGTGTGCGAAGCGAGCGTTGTGGAAGCCTGTGGTATATATACTAAATCAGATGGTTCGTCCTCTTCCAAGCTTCCAGGATAGATATTGGAGTTCAAGACTGCTTGCTACACATTGCTGACCAAAGGGATTTTGTATGAATATAACTCTATCTTCCTCGTAAGGCGAGGCTGTGGTCGAAGTAATAATACTATCGTAAGTAGTATTATATCGAACCACCCCGCCACGAGTGAAATTGTTATGTTAAAAGCAATGTCATGTAAAATCCTAATGTTCATCAATACAATACATACTTTACTACCAGTGAAAAGTAATTTTGAGTCGGTGAAAAAAAACTTATTTTTTACTAGTAGATAAATATGCATTTGAATCAGGACCAAAAGGAGTTTGCATGACACAATCTGTAACATAACATAAGCGAGGTCATCCTCGATATCTCCAGGGTATACGTTCCGATAAGTCTCCACTATACCCTGGACGCATCTACGGCTCTGCCAGATACATTTATTACCTCCCTTGGCTGGCTCCGCCTTCTCACAGTAGCCAATCAGCTAGGCCGCCGTTATAACCGAGCTTGCCAGTGTCAACAAAGGTAGCGGTCGCAACTGCTAAGGTTTGCTCGCAGTGCGACTCAGATTTTAGGGAAATCATACAAACAAATTCACAGGTCCGAAACTTTAAAACAACATATGCAAGAACTCCTTTTACCTCTTCCAGATAACCTCTGCATTGTTTCTGTTGCCAAGTACAATGGGCTAGATAATTCAAAAAACGAAAGTGAGGTGTGATTGGTTCGCTCAACTTCCCAGCGTAGACACCTGATTGGATCAAAAGACAGTCAAGGGAGGTAATAAATTTATCTGGCAGAGCCGTAGATGCGTCCAGGGTATAGTGGAGACTTATCGGAACGTATGCCCTGGAGATATCGAGGATGAAGCGAGGTCGGAATAGAGTGAAAATATTGTGCGATAAATTTCTTCACTTTCTAAATTTACTTGGTTTGTAAACGTTCACTCACCAGTATGTAGACACTTGTCTGTATACGTCTTTATATTTGGTCTCATAATCCTATTTACTTTATTATCATTCTTGTATGCATTTTGAAACTTAATAAAAAGAAGTGATCTGCGAATGTATGACTTGAATGCAATATCTAGACATTTTATAGTTTGCCTGTATGAATCATAATTCGCACGCACGCACTAGTGTATGTCGTCTGTATCATTACACTTCACGACGAAAACAATAATTCTGTTGAAAGCTACGACAACTTCATAACAACAAAACGCAAATGTTAAAGTTAAAACAAATTAAAGTTATAGGAGCAACGTCAGACTATTACCGTATTTTGGAATGTATCCACGAAAACGATTGATATATAATTCATCTGCAGAATGTGATGTGTCTTTTAACAGTCTAATATACAAACACGAGATGTATCGTTTCAGGTTTCTCACATTGCTGTATAGTCTTATTGGTCACCCAAGATAGCACACCTGGCAACTAATTGCATAATGTGCGTCATTCTCTTAAAAAAGTAATTTAGTTAGCCAGTAATGAGCAATCAATCAATGCATTAGCAGTTAATCCTTTGAAAGAAGTGGTTTTGTCTGAAGACACAGACATGACAGAGTGTATTCAGTATAGATTAGTAAGTGTGCATACATAAACACTACCTTTTGACAAATCCCCCATTTAAATCCGCATCAAACTAATTAATCACTCGGCGTGTTATCGGTTAATCCTTTGATCGATCCAGAAAAAAGAATTGCTAAATGGGGGCCTTTGTCAGGTAATCTAGGTGCCGTTACCACTAATTATACCTATTATAAATTCATTAACTGAGCATCAAGTGAATGATGACAAATAACGTGTAGGTTTATACCACCCAACACGGATTACAACCTAGCGACACCAAATGATTTTGACAGAATCGTCTATGAAAACAAGGGTTGTAACTCGAAAACTAGGCAAAGCAGGAGGCAAACCAGATTATATTAGATTGTCAGAACATATAGCTTTCATTTTTCACAACAGCTTTTGCGATTTCACGTTTGCACAAACCTGTAAACGAAATAGTTTTCCTGAAATGTAGATGAATACTGCACAGACCCTGGTTTCTATACCTACAATTACGTCACGGAGAAGCGCCGCTTTGATAGCTTTAAACTTCGTTTGCGGCTGAGAATTGTGCACTGTTTATAAAAAGGTCGATTTAAGTTAATTAAAGGTCGAAATGAATAGATTTAATGGCGGGGGTTCATTTATAGCGATGTCAGCAAGTGATTTTGAGTTTGTACCCTACTAGAGTATATGTGATCTTTAAAGAAAACTTCAGGTTGTGTCTGTTTGTTAGTAATTAACACAAGAAAATGTGTTTAATATCAAAGATATGTTTCAGATGACGTACATTCGAAAGTAAACCCACAATTATTCTATATAGATATGTTTATGCATTTATTTATTTTATTAGAAATTTAATAGATAATATGTGCAGTGACTGAATAAAGTCATGCATGTGTAATGTAATATTAAAGTACACATGCACCAGCACACAAAAACTCCGATAGAATTACAACACTGTACAGTGTGGATATATTGTAAAGTGCGAAACGATATTGACTTTATTAATATATTTGTGTGAGAATTTGAAAAAACAAATTAATGTAGTGCAAGAAAACATGAAGAGCTAGGTCTAAAACAACAATAATGACCCTTGTCATGACTATTATAAATAGTACTCTGATCATTGTGAAGACAAGATGTATGTAGGCACTGCAGGAAAATGTAAACCATTTTATGCTGACAACACTTAGCAGTGCCATTTATTATGCTAAAGGCTGAAATACATTATCAACATGAATATATGTGTTGTTTAGCTGTGTAATGAAAAATAGAAATTTTGAAAGTGCCCTTGCATACGTACTTTAAGTAATGGTAGTTTTGCTTCTTCTGTGTCTCAAGCAGTATATCTAATAAATTAATATTGTAATATTATTTCCCTCTATTAAAACTTAAGAAAACAAAACACTTTATTTATACCCGTAATTCAGGATAATTAAAATGCAGTCACTGTAGAATTTTGCATTCGTGTAGGCGATGATTGACATAACTCGTCGGTTTCTCTTATTTTACAATCACGTGACCTCTCTCTGTACCTGCTAAATATTTATGTTGTCAAAAATCTCAATCCCATCTTGCACAACCCATGAAATTTACATGACAAGACTTTCAGTGTTTCATATTTCATGCACCGCATCAGCTCCCCGCCGTAGTGAATTACATGAATGCAGCTATGTCGACCGTAATACAAAAGCGATTTGAATACATATACCGTGAAAATACACTGCAGTTTTAAATGTGTGATACTGAGACATCTAGTGCCAGACTTAAATTACCAATTGCAAAACATCAACAAAACGACAAAAAAAGACAGTTGATTCCCCATCCTCGCTTCGAAATGCCATTTCACCGTTCACTCGAGCAATGTAAGCAGTCATGACTATCCCAGGTGCATCATGGAACCATAGAATACATTTTTCAGGACATAACACTTGATATATCATCGTAAGAGGGAAAAGATATACGATCATTGCACCGGCGTGAACGCTACCAGTGAAGGTGAAAGCTATACTGGTCAACTGTCTCTAAGTGTAATAGTAACACGTACGACAGACATCGCGCATACGACATGCGCTGTCATTTTAAGGTTGGGCCATTCGGATCAGCGCACCTAGCGGATTAATGAAGGCAAGATAAATTCAAAAAGATCCCCCATTCCCCTCGCGTTTTAGAATTAACTACAACTGGTCTTTGTCGCCAATACCAACTCCCTAGATGAAATGTAAGGAAAGCTAATTGATTTGAAAACGAACGCTGTGCTCGAAAGACTGCGCTTGTTTCAAATGTAAACAATGTAAAATTCCGATTTTACAGAGCATGGCACGTTCTGAAATTCTACGATACCCAGACGTTTATGCATTGCTGATAATTGCTCAGTACCTTTAGAATATGTATGGGAAGAGCATCGTAGCAAGACATAGGAAATTAAAAATAGATACAATGCAATGATTTGATAACTCAAAAGAATTATACAACACCATTTAGAAAGTGGTCAGATGTAACATGTCATACTTGGGATTACACTTTCTTAGTAAAGTACAAATTCTAGTGCGACATCCACGTCACAGTAGCTGAGCGGGCTGGGCAGCTGACTTTGTGTGCTGGCGATTCGGTGCCTGACTCTGAGGGTGCAGGTTCGAATTCAAAGGTTCGGACGCAACCAAAAAGCACTAGAATTTGTACTTTACTAAGAAAGTGTAATCCCAAATATGACGTATGTTAACTCAAAAGAAATCATAAAAGTTTCTGTCCAGCGTGACCCCATGACTGACGCAAAATCACGCCGAACGACGACGGTAATTATCAGCATTTTTGGCGTCTTATCTAACTTGAAACTTGATGAAAACGATTAAAATGTATAAAAATACATACTGATTACTTATATCTCATATTTATGTACAAACGGTTCCTGAATCAAGGGAAGAGTTTTCGAAAAACCATGTGTACCCTTGTCTGTGGAGCCGCCATCTTGTAAGAAATAGGTCAACGGTAGTGATGTCATGCGTCATCATTGTTGTACATCTCAGACAAATTCTTTTATGTGAAGGTCTCGGCATCAAGGGGCTCGGTGTGAAGTACATACCACAAAACAGTGCACTCTGGTTATCATGTATGTTGTAGTTATGTGCGAGTGTACATTCGCTATGCACATGCGACATAGAAAACGATCAAGAAAGTAATGACTTGTTTTCTTTTCTTTGCCAAAGGGTATCTAAATGTCTTGTCTGGTTATATTGCGCCCTGGACTAAATGTCTCCTCGACAAATGGTGCTAACATAACCAGTGTATATTGCATTTATGTTCAGATACAGCAGCCATAAGAATACCATGGTCGTAGTCAGTCATGTCATGATTATTTTGTACTAAAAATAATTGAAAGTAAAACATGGGTTTGTGGTCGCACATGCTATCTGTGCACAGCGTTTACCATGGCATCACCAAATAGTTATAACCTAAAGATTTATTTTAACAGATTCAAGACAAACATACCTCAGCAATTACCCTGTTTATTAGTGAAGTATTTTAAGTACCTCATTTCCCCGCGGTAACCTCCCTCCAGCTCTTGGAGTTCTACTTGGTTTCGTGTCAACCATTAAAGTGTAATTCTAAACTAAGTTCTACCAGGGCATTCTATAAATGTCGGCATTCACAGACAACCCAGGACATAATCTGATGTAGGGTTTCATTAAATTTGAAGTTCAGATTTCTGCCATACTGAGATTGCTCTCCGTTGTCAGGTCATAATATCTTAAACATAAAAGTGTTTAGCTGACTGGGGCTGTGCTGCACAGGGGTGATCTGAAGGCTCTGACCTGACAACATCAGGTCTTCTTATCAAGTGGGGATTGAGCGATTTTATTCAAAGCAAGTTAAAATACTCAGAATAGGGGTAGTACCTTGGTCGTGGAGGTCGCTCAACGAAACCAGTTCCAGTCTAAACTCATGTCCTTTTCCTAGCTTAATTAGTTTACCCAGAAATACAGAGATAATTCAGTATGAACACAGAAGAGTTGAAATGCAAAATTCCAAGGCTGTATGCCTACAACATCTGTGTGAAATATGAGAGAATTACTATCCGATATGGTCACCAGGGCCACAAAATTGACAAATGTCCCGGTTGGTGACAGGCACAAGAAGTGACAAATGAAGAGGGTCATTTTTTTATGGAGAGACATATTCTTATTGAGATAGTTTCGACGTTTCGGCGTAGTTCCTATCATCGTTAGCAAGGACATAATACACAACATGTACAACAAGGCGAGCAACAGACACATGGAAATCTAGAAATCATATGGCCACAGACATTGCAAGCTCTGTTTTGGCGTCACCTCTTAACGTAACGTTCATATGCCTTGCAAGCCCTTGGTTGGTTGCATGTCCAACAAACTCAGTGCAGGACATGCACCAGTGACATGTCCCTTTCACCTTATGATCAAATGCACAATAAACTCCTCGGCTCATTGCACGTATCTACAGTACCCAATATCTTAGATGTACCCAACATACATACCCAATAAAATATATTTCCTATCAACAATATGTTCACAAGCGTAATAAAACCCTGTACAGATGTGATGTAGCCAGCATTTCAAAATGCCCTGTAACGGCATAGCCTTTGTGTTCACAAATTCTGTTAGTACATAAGCATTTGAAATATGGGCAGTTTAAAACTGTCATATTCGGAAATGAATGGATTCAGACATATACTCAGTACATATGCAATATGGTTGTAAGAAAATTGGATAAATTCTAACGAAATGGTAATGTTGTTCGCATATCTTTGAGTTGGATTATCAATATTTTAACCAAGCAACAAATCTCTGCTAAAAGCCTTACCTGCTGTAGTGCCAAGATACGTCGCTGTCACAGTCGTGAGTGCTCCCTGCGACAGGGACGATGTTGTCAGCGAACTCTCATTACCACCAATCCCTTTAGCTTCTTTCCTCCTCCCACAACAACTGATATTCAGTGTCATCAAGTCCTCGGCAAGACCTGTGATTTGTTGTTTTGTAACAAGGAGATCTTCACTGGTCAGATTCAGGTCACATTTCACAATTCCCGAATCAAGCATATCAGCTGATGTCTTATTCAGCTGCAGTTGTAAAGCAATGACGCTTTCGTTCATCTCGCCTCGTAATGTGTTAAGACTATTCCTGTCAATGCCCCTTCCTCGTTGAACATGTCTCAGCTCTCGAGTTATTATTTTCAGGCGTGTCTTTGTATTCTGTAGACTGGATTTAAGGCTGTTAATCTCAGCGGACGCCAGTCTCATACGTCCAGCCAATGTATCCCGCTCGATCTTAGCTTGCTCAGATACAGCTGTCAATGATTCAATTTTCTTCTCCATCTCTGCCAGTCGATCAACCAAGTTTGGACTACTGTGACCAGCCTGAACACCAAACACCGCAAGAAAAAAGATAAAGACTGAGATCTTCATTATTCAAGTGTACTGTGCAGAACGCAGCTAGGAAGACGACAGCTCCACCGCCGAGTAAACGTCTTTTATACAGCCCGACTCAGGTGTTTGGTGGAACGCCAGCTCGGGGAACCAACCTCACGCTACGCCAGTAGTGTGCGTACACGTGACGTCATAACAACTAACATGGCGGAAAGCTACATGAGAATACTGAGATGAATATCCAGTGCCAGATACTCAGTAATCCAAATACTGTTCTGGATATTGTCTTTAGTAAATCAACATAAAACATATTGACTTTCAATGTTTTATACAACCCCAAACGTTTGCCATCCTTGGGTTGTTCGCGCCATCGCGGCTGTTCCTGCAGATGTACTACCGTTTTTTCACCCTCGTAAACCTTCACACGGAGAACACAGTGATGATAGTTTGATAAGTAATTTATTTCACATTTGTACAGTGTATGAAGCCCATCTTCTGGTGTCCCCCGTCGTGATATTGCTGGAATATTGCTATAAAGCGACGTAAAACTAAACTCACTCACTCCTTACAAACAAGATTCTAAACACCATGGGTATGTTGCTTCTTTGAATGATGAAGATGTTGTTTGACCTAATATGGTCATCACAATACAGCATCATCTGTTGTCGACAACATCTGGCATGTACAAGCAATGCTGCGTCTGCTGCGTCGTCGTTACCGCGAGACAAGTCTTGTTTAGTCAGTACATCAGGTTTAAAAGACGCGACTGGGACGGAGAATTTCAGACTCATTTAATATCACTGGGCTCACTGGGGAATTATCAGCTTCTAATAACATTTATTGGACAAACTTGGAAATGAAACCATAATCATGGATGACTTGTTGCATGTATATCACGAGGGTATGCGTGGTACATGCGTGACAAACTTGGGAATACAAACAGCCGTACAGGCAGATTGATGTACTGCACCTTGGCTCGATCAGAAAAAAAACCGGTCCCTATACATGATACATTGGTTCCGTAAGAGATACTGATCCCCGATCGTGGTACCTTGGTTCTGTAAGACATACTACTCCCGCTTCATGATACTTTGGCTCTGTGTGAGATACTGATCTCTTGGATCATGATACTTTGGCTCTGTGAGAGATACTGATCTCTTGGATCATGATACTTTGGTTCTGTAAGAGATACTGATCTCTTGGATCATGATACTTTGGTTCTGTAAGAGATACTGATCTCTTGGATCATGATACTTTGGTTCTGTAAGAGATACTAGTCCCGGATCATGATACCTTGTCTGTGTAAGAGATGCTGATCCTGGATCATGATACCTTGGCTCCATAAGAGATACTGATCCTGGATCATGATACCATGGGTCTGTAAGAGATACAGATCCCGGATCGTGGTACCTTGGTTATGTAAGACATACCAATCCCAGTTCATGATACCTTGGCTCTGTGAGACATTCTGATCCCAGATTATGGGACCTTGGCTCCATAAGAGAAACTGATCCCTGATTATAGTACGTTGGCTAAATAAGAGACTGATCCCAGCTTATGTGATTTGGCTCTGATCCCGGATTATGGTACCTTGGTTCTGGATAAGACACTGGCCCCGAATCATGGTACCTTGGCTGTGTAGAAGATACTGGTTCCGGATAATGGTACCCTGTCTGTGTATGAGATACTGGTCCCGGATTATGACATGTTGTTTCTGTAAGAGATAATAATCCTAGATCATGGCACCTTGCTTTTGTAAGAGATACTGGTCCCCGATCAAGTCATGTTTATCATAGAGGAACACGTAAGTACCTCGATACCCTCACCGCCACGATGTATGTCTAGATAATGTCAATACAGAACACGCAAGTACCCCAATACACCCATCCACCATGATGAATGTCTAGATAATGTCAATACAGTACACGCAAGTCCCCCAATACACCCATCCACCATGATGAATGTTGAGATAATGTCAGTGTAGTACATGCAAGTACCCGCTACACCAAATGCCAACTCCAGATCGAAAATATTATACATTCACCGACATGTTGAATGTCTACTGGCTCCCTTTGTCATACTGTTGCTGTTTCTACATGTACATATATAGCTGACTGTACTCGATTGTTTCATTCACCCGATAAAGAAGTAAGAACATAGTTCAAAACGTCGTGACTCTTCACAATAAAAAAGTCATTATCCATAAAACTCTTGTCTTTCTCCAATGCATTTTCCAGTCAGTGTCAGGCTCCACACTATGCTCCATAAACCAGTTCAAGGAGATAGCTTCAGACTGACTACACACTATGCTCCATAACCCAGTACAAGGAGATAGTTTCGGACTGCCCTCTATGCTCCATAAACCAGTACAAGAAGTCAGTGTAAGACTGCACACTATGCTCCATAACCCAGTACAATGTGTCAGTTTCAGACTGAACACTATGCTCAACAGCGCATGCCATGGTCCCCATTCTCGCGATGTTACATGTAACTACAGAAACAAACAAAGTTTAAGGTCCAGGGAGAGAGTAAGTCCATGTGCCTTTATTCCGAGTCTACTGATGTAACATACAAATACTTAAACAGAGTAGTAAGTAAAATAATCACATACATACAGATATGTGATCAGTGATCAATAGTCATATTGTATTGTTTCTTTTCATGGTAAGAGTCAATTATTTTGAAATAAGCTAAATCATTAAAAACATGATCTTCACGACCTGTTTTCACATTTGTTCGCTCAAACATAGTCACGTAATGATACACTACATTTCTTATCACACTTTCCATGCTTACGGCTATATCCTCTCTTATCACACTTTCCATGTTTACAGCTGTATCCTCTGTTATCACACTTTCCATGTTTACAGCTATATCCTCTGTTATCACACTTTCCATGTTTACAGCTATATCCTCTGTTATCACATTTTCCATGTTTACAGCTTTATCCTCTGTTATCACACTTTCCATGTTTACAGCTATATTCTCTCTTATCTCACTTTCCATGCGGACGGTTACACCTTCTGTTATCACACTTTCCATGTTTACAGCTATATCCTCTGTTATCACATTTTCCATGCTGATAGTTACACCCTCTGTTATCACGCTTTCCATGTTTACAGCTACATCCTCTGTTATCACACTTTCCATGTTTACAGCTATATCCTCTGTTATCTCACTTTCGATGCTGACAGTTACACACTCTGTTATCACACTTTTCATGCTGACAGTTACACACTCTGTTATCACACTTTCCATGCTGACAGCTACATCCACTGTTACCACACTTTCCATGATGACAGCTACATCCACTGTTACCACACTTTCCATGATGACAGCTACATCCACTGTTATTACACTTTCCATGTTTACAGCTATATCCTCTGTTATCACATTTTCCATGCTGATAGCTACATCCTCTGTTATCACACTTTCCATGCTTACAGATATATCCTCTGTTATCACACTTTCCATGCAGACGGTTACACCCTCTGTTATCACACTAGCCATGCTGACAGCTACATCCTCTGTTATCACACTTTCCATGTTTACAGCTACAGGCCCCCCTAAGTAATTGAAGGAATTACAGCAAATTTGAAGGAATTGCATCTCAAATGTAAACAAACGCAGCCCACTCGCGAAACAATTGCAGCGATATCGGTAATTTAGCGGTAATAACAGAAATACATTGGCCCTATCGGAAGCAATGTCGGTAATACTGGAAACACGATCGGCCATCTTCGGAGATTTTTCGGTCGCGAGCGGAAACTCACGCAGCAAAACATGGCGTCGTTGGAAGAAGCGCCCGTCTCGGTGAGATTTGTTTTTAGTTTCTACTATTACATTTTTATACTTATCCATCTTTGACCACCCGTGTTGAATGCGTTTAGGTGTGAGGTGTTGTCGGGGCAAAAGCTTATTTTTTTTTTCTCACATTCCATGCTTACAGCTCTACCCCCGTTGATAATATGTTGAAATTACAAGTACGTTTTTGTGTGTTTATTGCGATTTGACGAGCCGTTCCTTCAGTTTCAGTCACAGAAGGTGACTTTTACAAAGTCTTTTACTTACTTCTTTAACACTAAATGACTTACTCGCATAAAGAGATTAAGCCCCAGTTTCTGTTGCCTTCCTCTGTATTGCTCAATTTCTTAAAACTGTATTACAGTGGAAGCTGTTCAAACCGGCATCTGTACTATCCAGCAAGTTGTCAACACTGGTATACGATAACAGTACAACCTAGGCTTGTACACTTATCATGAGTTCTACAATGCAGCATATTGTCGAAACCAGATTATTTCTTCAGTCCCAATGAGTGCCGGTTTAGACAGCTTACACTGTACTTTTCTTACTCCACAGAATCACCAATGTTCTTCATCCCACACTACTCGTTTACGCAAACAGATACAGATTACAAGAGCACCTGTTGCTCAACACTGCATTACTGTCTTGCTCAAACAGACACAGATTACACGAGCACCTGTTGTTGAACACTGCATTGGCTAATTACTTAGTTACCACGTTCTGTCTCACACATGTCTTTCAGGGATATATGACTTGATCCACAGTATTGCTCACTATTCAATCACAGTATTACTCAGTCACATATGGCGCTGTATTGTCCCTGTGCTTAAATCACAGTACGACTTACTCACTTGAGACACTGTATTGCTCATTTACTTCAATCACTCACTTACTCCACTGTCGGCACTGAGCTGGAAGATAATGAAAATTAGAAACCAATGAATTACAATATAAACAAGAATACAATCAGTTAAAAAGTAAATGTAATACATATCAACCCTTATTTACAAATGGATCCAATGGATCGGAACAGTATCTTCTCGACTGCCAGAAAACACAGCTCAGTTATCACAGCTGATGCAAACGCTATACAACAGTCTTAAAATATATTAATATACACTCCAAGCGTAATCAATTCAGACTCTCTTACGTGTCTTCAGGCTGTCCAAAATCCTTCTTGCAAACATCCACTTTTAATCGAAATTATTCAACTATATAATGATCTTGCTACTGCCCGATACACCATCGTCTTTTGTTGGTTACCCAGCCAAGCTGGTATTTCTAGGAACACAATGGCTGGTCTTGCTGCTAAGGCAGCACTCAACAAATGTGTGACACCACGCCTGATCACCTATTTACGAAAGCCTAATGCTACCACTTTTGTCGCATAAGATATTTTTTTTTCAAAGACAATTCTCGTCACTTCAATTATTTACTCGTTGCTTCGAGTATTTTTTCGTTATTTCAATAATTTTCGCGTAACTTCGAGTATTTTCTCGTTATTTCAATTTTTTTTCGTTGCTACGATGAATGTCTCGTTACTTCGAGAATTTTCTACTTGCTTCAAGTTTCTTTCAAAAACTTGAAATTTCGAGTATTTTCTCGTTATTTCAAATATGTTTTCGTCGCTTCGATTAATTTCTCGTTGCTTTGAGTATTTTCTCGTCGCTTCAAGTTTCAGTCAAAAACTTAAAATTTCAAGTATTTTCTCGTTGCTTCAAGTTTCTCTCAAAAACTTGAAATTTCGAATATTTTCTCGTTGCTTCAAGTTTCTTTCAAAAACTTGAAATTTCGAATATTTTCTCGTTACTTCAAGTTTCAGTCAAATACTTGAAATTTCGAATATTTTCTCGTTACTTCAAGTTTCAGTCAAAAACTTGAAAATTCGAGTATTTACTCGTTGCTTCGATTCCTTTTTCTTAATTTCTAAGTTTGATGGAGGTATGTGGTATGTGTCCTGATAAAAAAGACAACATTAGGTTTAGAAATGGTTATACGACCTCTGGCCATATGAAACATTAAGTGTTATTGAAATTGTTCATTTAATATTTTCAAGAAAACTACTTCGCCACATGTTGTATGTGGAAACTGGAAGCAAACCAATTCGTACTGATATTCATACCAAAATGGCATGCTTTTTGAGCAAATTGACTTCAGTCAAATCCTCAAAGTTATCGAATATATGGTATCATTTCATAGTTAAGTCTTATTTGCGGTTCACTCCAAAATGATAAATTCAGATAAATTCAGTGAGTACACTAATTAGCTCAGCCATGCTCTCCACCCCTATTCCATTAATGAGTTCACTTGGAGTCAGTACATAGTATACAGTCTGTTCAGTCTTGGAATTCAAGCAATACTCAATCATCAAAAGGATTTCATTTCACAATGTATGAAATTGCACTTATTCCAGAACCTTATTTTAAATTAACCTTACAAAGTAGAATTTCACTGACAAAATTTAGGACAACAAATCATAGGCTACCAATGGAAACTGGGCGCTGTCTGAATGGTTTGAAAGAAAGCCGACTTTGTAATCTTTGTAGTCAAGCCATATGTGACGAATTCCATGTTTTACTAACATGCCCACCACTTGTCGAACAATAACGAATATCATTTTCAACAAAATATTTCTGTTTGAATCCCTCTACCTGTACATGTATTTTTCTCATGAAATGTGATTATCAACCACTCACTCCCAAATTATCCAAATATATGACACACTGTGCCTTTTCAAATGATATCATGTAAATATATTAATTATATTCACATATACATGTATGTTCTATGTTTCACCTTTTGTGTTTTTGTGAAAAGAAGTCACTACAGAGTATAGTAACAACACATTTCCATCTTTCTTAGTTTACTTGTAATTAGAGTGAAAAGTAGTCGAGAACTGAGTTGCTTGAGAAGCTGAGAATGTTCTCAAGCACTTCTAATATATAAAGTCTTAATATAAAAATCATAATTCATTGCATGAATTAAAAAAAAGTAGTTTCCATATCTGGGCACATGTTATTATTATCAGCTTAATTAAGCCTTATGCAAACAACCCTAAAGTGTGTTGTTTTAAGCGGTCTGTCTTTTGTGAGGTCTGCTTTATGGGAAGATACCGTGGTTGCAAGGGTGCGCATCCTCCCTATTGAACTGAAAGTTTGTTTTATGACCACTGAAACTCGGGTGGTGTAGGGTGTAAGGTGTAACTTGTAGGGTGTGTGTGACTATGAGGATGTCATCTTGCTCGGAGCAGATCTCCTAAAATATACATGCTAGCTTCATCAAACTTAGAAATTAAGAAAAATAAAATCGAAGCAACGAGTAATACTCGAAATTTCAAGTTTTTGAAAGAAACTTAAAGTAACGAGAAAATATTCGAAATTTCAAGTTTTTGACTGAAAATTCTCGAAGTAAGGACAAATTAATCGAATCAATGAAAAAATATTTGAAAATACTCCAAGTTACAAGAAAATTACTGCAATAACGAAAAAATACTCGAAGCAACGAGTAAATAATTGAAGTAAGGAGAACTGTCTTTGAAAAAAATATCTTATGCTACAAAAGTGGCAGCATTAGACTTTCGTACTTATTCGGATTACATAGCCGTCATCAGATCTTATATCCGTGATCTGATGCAGAAGAAGTGGGACACCAGTAGCTATAAAATAAATTACAAGGTGAGGATCCTCTGTCTTGTATCCCTTCTAAGTGAGTGAGTGAGTTAACATTTAACGTCACATCGGCAGTATTGCAGCCATATCGTGACGAGAGCATTCTTAAAAGAGGAATCTATGCATATGATAAAAACCTGTCGACGACGGACAGTAAAACAACTAGAATAACACAATAAGAAATAAAACTAGCGTGAAAAGTTAAAACTAATATCCATATTCAGAGAATACAATATAAAAACAGGCTATATGGATCACCAACAACTGAAGGTAGATCACCATACTAGGGGCCATGGGGACTTACAGTACTTCTGCTACCTGCATGGTCCCTAGCTGGATTTACATCATCCCCTCAGCTGCTGGTGATTGTATGCAAGATTAGCCACAAATTAAAATGACACATATTCTACGGCTAAGACAAAATGGAAGATCAAATTTGACTTGAAATGTTTTGGGACTTAGGAGGACAATAATTTTACAGTGCTTTAACCCCCCTCGAGGATACAGCCACTAACACTCTAAGTTACTAATTCAAACTTCCAAGCATAAAATATTTATATATTTACAATTCATTTAGCAAATCTAATTCTTTTAAAAATGCAATAATTAAATGAGAGCTAACAGAATTAAAAAGATCCTTCAAAGTTCGTGAATTAAAATATTTATCCCTTGTGATGGAATATTCAACACAGTCAAGCAGGACATGCTTGACTGTGATTCTTTCATCACAAGGGATACAAAACGGAGGATCTTCACCTTTTAATAGATACTCGTGAGTATACCTCGTATGGCCAATGCGACATCGTCGCATAATGACCTCCTCAAATCTGGACTGACAACCCAAGTAAGTATAACCGATATAAGGTTTTATCTCATGTAATTTATTGATACCTACTTGAGTGTCCCACTTCTTCTGCATCAGATCACGGATATACGTTCTAATGCAAGCTTTGTAATCTGAATATGGAAGAAGAAGTGGTGTCACAGATTTGGTGAGTGCTGCCTTCGCAGCAAGATCGGCCATCACATTCCCAGAAATACCTACGTGACTGGGTAACCAACAAAAGACGATGTCGTATTGGCCAGTAGCAAGAGTATTATACAGTTCCATAATTTCAATTAAAAGTGAATGTTTACAGGAAATATTTTTAATAGCCTGAAGGCAAGAAAGAGAGTCGGAATATATTATATACTGTTTACGTTTCGGGTGTCTGTGAATATATTTAAGAGCTGTTAATATGGCGTTAGCTTCTGCTGTAAAAATAGAACTATTATCGGGTAATCTAGAAGATATTGTTCTGGATCCAATGACAGTGGCACAAGCAACTGCACCACCGTCCTTGGACCCATCTGTAAATAAGGATTTGTAATTGTTATATGTATGTTTCAACTGATTATATTCTTGTTTATACTGTAATTCATTGGTTTCTGATTTTTTTAATGTAGTTAATGTTAGGTCAACCTGTGGCCTAACCAACTGCCAAGGGGGAGAGGAAAGAAGACGGAAAGGAGCTATATTGTTCAGCTCAATACCAGCAGCAGCAATAAACGGCTTTATTCTGAGCCCAAGAGGTGGAACTAGAGAAGACTTTTTGCTGTACAAATCCTCATAAAGAGGATTGAAGACACAGTTATATGCAGGGTTAGATTCGTTAGAGTAAAGTTTTGTGATATATTGTAAAGATAATTTCATACGGCGTTGTGCAAGGGATGGTTCATCGGCCTCAACGTAAAGACTGTCAATAGGTGAAGTTCTGAAGGACCCAAGACAAAGTCTTAGACCTTGGTGATGGACAGGATCAAGAAGTTTAAGATTGCTTTTGCAGGCTCCACCATAGACGATGGAGCCATAATCAAGTTTAGAACGAACGAGTGATCGATACAGATGGAGAAGAGTAGCTTGATCCCCTCCCCATTTTGAATTTGAAACCACTTTCAACAGGTCAAGAGCTTTCAGGCATTTAGTTTTAAGTGATTTAATATGTGGTAAAAACGTTAAATGTGAATCAAAGATTAGACCCAAGAATTTAGCTTGCTTCACAACTTTAATCGGCATCCCATCTAGAGACAGTTCAGGGTCTTTATGGGGTTTGTATTTACGACAAACATGTATGCAGTTAGTTTTCGATTTAGAAAATTTAAAGCCGTTTTCAAGACACCATTTATTAATCTTGTTTAAACACAACTGCAACTGCCGTTCAATGGTATGCATATTTTTACCACGACAAGAAATATTAAAATCATCCACAAATAACGATCCATCAATTGAATCATTTAAAACTTTAGATAAACTGTTGATCTTGATGCTAAAAAGAGTGACAGACAAAATACTGCCTTGTGGAACACCCTGATCCTGATTGTAATGATCAGACAGGGTAGAACCCACACGGACCTGGAATTGTCTGTTATTTAAAAACTTGGCAATAAATTCAGGCAAACGACCTCGCAAGCCGAAGTCATGTAAATCTCTTAAAATTCCATATTTCCAGGTTGTGTCATATGCTTTTACAAGATCAAAAAATATAGACACAGCGTGTTGTGTATTAATTAGTGCGTTTTTTACAAATGATTCCAAACGCACTACGTGATCAACGGTACTCCTGTTTTTACGGAAACCACACTGAATATCTGTAATGAGGTCATTGGTTTCCAAGTACCAAACAAGTCGATTATTAGTCATGCGCTCCATGGTTTTACAAACACAGTTTGTTAGCGATATATGCCGATAGTTCGAAGGATCCGTATGATCACGTCCAGGTTTAGGGATAGGGATAACTATAGCATCATGCCATGAAGAAGGAAACTTTCCAGATGTCCAGATATCATCAAATATATGTAAAAGGGTCTCTAAACATGATTCCGGTAAATGTTTCAGAAGTTGATAATGGATGTTATCAGCTCCTGTAGCAGTATCATGGGCCTGGTCAAGAGCTGTATGGAGCTCATGAATCGAAAATACCTCGTTGTAATCTTCCCCGTTATCTGAAGTAAAATTAATAGCTTTCTTTTCTTGCTGTTTTTGATACTTTTGGAATTGAGGTGCATAATTCGAGGAAGAAGAATGTTGTGCCAAGTTTATTGGCTATATCTGCTTTATTAGTTAATAACTGGTTTCCATCTTTGAGATGGTGAACACTAGATCTAGATCCCTTACCTTTGATTTTCTGGATCATATTCCATACCTTAGATATAGGTGTGCGCGAATTGATATTAGATACATAGTTTTGCCAAGATTTACGTTTACTTTGCTTGAAAGTACGCCGAGCTTTAGCATTTTGGATTTTAAATTTGTTCAAATTATGAACCATAGGATGATGATGGAAATAATTTTCGGCCTTTTTCCGTGCCTTCCTAGCTTGTTTGCAATCAGAGTTAAACCATGGTTTCCTTATGTGTGAAATTGTAGAGGACTGTGGGATACACTCATCAGCAATGGTGTTTAGTATGTCAGAGAAATCTTTTATAGCATCGGGAACATTAAGAAAACAGTCAGGTCTAAGTTTGTCAGCACACAGGGTTTCATATAAAGCCCAGTTGGCCTTTTTAAAATTCCATCGTAATGATGGCGGAATATCAGATGGGTTGACAGGTTTTAATATTGTTGGGAAGTGGTCACTTCCACACAGGTCATCATAGACTGACCACTCAAATTCACTAAATAGGGTGGAATCAGTCATTGATAAATCGAGAGCTGAATATGTTCCCGTGCCAGGATGTAAATATGTCTTTGAACCATCATTATAAATGCATAGATCATTATTTGAGATGAAATCCTCCAGTAATTTACCTTTGGTGTTTGTATTAGTACCACCCCAGAGTGGGTTGTGGCCGTTTAAATCACCCAGGATCAAACAGGGTTTAGGTAGTTGATCATAAAGAGCTTGCAAATCACTTAACTGAACAGCAGAAGATGGTGGAAGATACAATGAACATAGAGTAAATGCAACATGTAATGTAAGTCGCACCGCCACGGCTTGGAGGTTTGTTTTGAGCGTGACTTGACTATGAATAACATTATTCCTCACCAGGATAGATGATCCACCAGTAGCCCTGTCGCCCGGGGGAGAAAAATAATGGTATGCATTAAAATGACGTAGATCAAAATTATCCGTCTGCTTTAGATAGGTTTCTTGAATGCAAAATATTGACGGATTAAGATCTTGGACTAACAGTTGTAAGTCATTAAAATTAGTTCTGAGTCCTCTACAATTCCACTGAATTATAGACGAAGACATTATTTCTTCCGAGGAGGATGTACAGGAGATCTACCCCTCGCCTTCCGTGATGGTGACAAGCTATGTGTCCTACCAGTGCTATGGTCGGACACATCCATGTCCTCGAGGGATCCAAACTTGTTGTATAGCTGGATCTCATCATTTGAACCCTTAGCGAATCTATCGCATTGGTTAAGTCTAGCTAGTTTTGGGTTTCCTTTCACAATTTGTTTAACATGAGGTTCTTGTACAGGTTTTGATGAACATGAATCTGGTCTAGATTTGGGACTGGAGGATCTTCTTTTGTCTGGTTGTGTCTTTGGATATGTTGGACCTTTTGGGGAAGAAGGCATATGTTGAGAGGACGTCACTGTAGCTGGTAAAACGCCAGCAGTCTGCGTAGCAGATTCTCCTCGTATTAACAGTTCTTGATTTGAGACAAGTACAGGAGCAGTAGACTTTGTCCATGTCAGTTCTGTCTGACATTCGATGGAGACTGTGGTTGTAGAATGTTTTCTGGTAACAGAAGCATAAGATTCACCTGGGAGGACAGATGGCACAAGTTTCTTAGCTTCAGCATAACTGATATTTTGAGTATGCTTTATTTTGTTTACTTCCATTTCCCTTTTCCAAACCGGGCAATCTTTGGACGATGAAGAATGCATGCCTGAGCAGTTGATACATTTTCTAAAGTTGTTTGTACAATCTTCTGTTACGTGTGATTGTTCCCCACAATGTGCACAAGTTATTGAGTTTGAACATGAATTCATCCCATGACCAAATTTTTGGCATTTAAAACACCTCAACGGATTGGGAATATACATTTCAACCTGAAGGCTACAATATCCAGCTTTTATTGATTTTGGTGGCGATGGTGATACAAATGAAAACAGATACGTGTTAGTTGGAACCACTTCTGAATTCTGACGTCTCGTAAATCGCTTCACGAACGTGACACCTTGATCTTTAAGTTCTAGCATGATGTCAAGTTCGGTCATGTCCGCTAAAAGATGATCCCTATCTCTGACTATACCTTTACTAGAATTGAGGGTCCGATGAACTGACACTGAAACAGGTATTCCAGCCAATGTATCAATTGACATGAGGTTAGATGCTTGTTGTCGTTTGCTACATTCTATGAGTAAAGACCCAGATCTCATTCTCTTGATATTTTTTACGTCCCCTGCTATACCGTACACTGCTTTAGAAACCACAAACGGGTTGAGTTTAAGTGGTTTTTTATCCGGGGATTCTATCACTAAAAATCTTGGCCAGTAGTCTACTTGCTTAGATGGTCTACAACTATCAGGTGTACTTTGATCAGTTTCAAGTTGACGTTTCTTTTTCAAGGGGGTTTCAGGATCCATGGTAATGTATTTAGATTCGTCATTCCAGCTCCCCACCCACCACGGAGTATCACAAGGACAATGCTATAAGCAAGTGGACCTCCTACTTGCAGCACCAAGGATACTGGAAAGATATACTCAAGCAGAATAATAGAAAGTAATTATTCTACCAGATTGGCCCATGAGCCACCGCCTTCTGGGCATATCACTCTAGGCAAAATACAAAATTGAAGATGTTTTCTCTTTTCGTTTTAAACATATACGCACAAACCAATGCATCTGACAAGACGTGTAAATAGTTTTCTTGCAGACGTGCATAAAAAATATACATGCCACAGGGCTCGGCATGACCAGCCGATTGGTCGAACCGGGCCCATTCGACCACCCGTCTAGGCGAAGTCAGGGCCAAAGTGGTGTATTGAGCAACAGGAACACGATTGCAGGCCCCTATTGCCCTCAACCACCAGGATCCCCTCCTCCGCCGACACAGGGCCGCAACCCACGGCAAACGGGTTGGTGAACCAAATATCCCCCCGGGTCCACAACGGGGGTGTCGGCGAGCTCTTCGCGTTACCCAGCACCCACCACGAGGAGGTGGCTCGCCACGGGTGCCGTATCCCTTCTAATGAAAGAGTCATGGTCAAGTATATCCTGTTCAATACGTGTTACAAGGCACAGCTCCTATACTCAATAAAAACACACACATTTAAACTAAGCAATTAATTACAAATCTGGGAGAACAAAAAGCATAAAAATCACTTGAAATGCAAAAGGTCTGTACTTGTTTGCTTACTTTGCTCAATTACCTAAATTGATTTGGGAATGAGTCGTCATGGAGTACAAGCTCTATAACAACATTAACAAATGGTAGACGATCCCTATATAGATTATACCTCTACTGTTAGCCGTGGCCACTATCCGGAGTTTACTCTATTAGTCACATGACTTCCATGTTGAGAATTTAAAGTTGGCTGAAAACTATTTGGCAGTATAACAATTATTAACTCGAATCCGTGACAATCTAGGTATTTTGCTGTCCTGGGTTGACAGGTTTTTACAATTTACTATTGATTTTTATGCATACAATTTAATGTTCCCGTCACGACAAGCGTGAAATACTGCCGCCGTGAAATATTGCCGACTCACTCACTCACTCACTCACAGGTTTACTCTCTTACTTACGCACAGTATTAATGATGTACGTCTGCAGTACTCCCAACATTTACACACTCACTTCAGGCAAACCATTACCCACACGTATAACATAACCACTGATTTAAAACTCTACGTGATCTGCAGGAAATTCATGTAGCAACGGAAAACACCAGACTGTGTGCCTCTTGTATATTATATTCAGACCTTAGCTAGAAAAACTACATCTTGTCAAGGTCAGACAAGATACATATCTACTGCGCATGTTACTGCGCACTAACGCTGTTTTTGTAATCTTCTTAACAGATAAAATGCGCCAAGCTACAAGTGCTGATATATTTTTGTCGGCAAATCGCCACCTTCTCTCACACTGAACTTCAAGCACGAGAGACCACATTGCTGCAAGCGTTTTCATGCCCGTTTACTTCCTTTAATGACATCCTACATCCTGACTGTAATGGTCAAATAAGGTAGAACCCACGCTGCCTTAATATTGCCTGTCATTTAAAAATCTTGGATATGAATTGTGGTAAACGATCTCTCAATCCAAACTTAAATCTCTTCAAATATTATGTTTCCTTGTAGTGTCATATATATTTTGTTCTAAATTTAAAGACATCAATGTTGCATTTTATTTTTTAACAATGGTGTATTTAACAAAATATACTAAACGAATTAAACGATCGCTGGTACTTTAGTTTTTGAAGCACATTGAATAACTATGATTATTGTACCAAACAAGGCAATTATTTATCATACGTTCCATGGTCTTGCGAACACAGCTAGTAAGAGATCTCGGTTGAAAATTCGAACGATCAAAATGGTTATGTCCAGGCTTAGGGAAGGGAAGAACAGTATCGCGCAACGGCCACGTCTCGAGGTTCTGTTTATTCATGTTCGAATTGCGAACAGGTTCCAGGGTACCCAAACAGAAACATTAGTCTGTGTACCAGCAGTGTAATGTGCGATTTCATGCGTTTCTCGTGCAGTGAGGGACACGAAAACATGTTTGATGATAATAACTCATATCCATGGTAACGAGTTTAAAGCCAGTGTAAAATGATACTTTGCTTAGGCGCTGCATACAATGCTGCAGAATATGCATCAGTCGGCTGGATGTTTTTGCCACATTTTGGTAGTGCCGCCAGTACGTACTGAATCAGAGTTCTGGAATGTTTAACGAAGACTGGTGCCAGCATCAAGGGTTTCCGAAGACACATTCCTCCTGTGAATCACTAACTACGTCATATTTTTGGAACACTGCCCGTTTTGGTGGCAAACTCCTGAAACACACATACAGGGAATGTTTTCTCAAAACTTGCGTGCGGGAAGATGTGTATTTCTTTTGCAAGGCCCAGCGATTACCAACCTGACATCTACTACACCACGCCACTCATGTCTGCATATCTCGTCACATTTGTAGTGTAGAGCTTTGTGTGTGTGCTACGGAACTGCCTCGCATGATTTACACGTAAAACCTACAATGTTATTTGTGGACTCCTGTCATAAGGAAGCACCACACAGAGCAAACAATACACTCGCGTTTGATAACTGGCGTCTTCTGTAACAAGAAAATGCATACGAATGGAGAATGTGTTCTGAGCACAATTTCAGTGTCCGGTGTAACCTACTCATCGACTGCAGCAAGCGTTGATTTTGACGTGGATGTATTGCGAGCTTCCCCATCAGTCATGAACAAGTAACGGAAAACTAAGTTCTATTGTTCAAAGAAATGACAAAAAGAAAGCGACTTTTGTCAGACCAGTAGACAAGATACTTTTTCACGCGTGTTTGTATTGTTTATCGCTCCCATCTGTACCTCCTTCCTAAATAACTACTCGTAACCTCACATACACGCACGCACAAGCACGAACACACTCTCAAGCCAGGACCAATGCACACTCAAACACGCACAAAAAAAAATAATGATCGGAATACAAATGGACTGTTGTTGGGAGTTCTGGAATGTACTACAAACCTGATCTCACGAGCAAAAGAAAATACACAGGAGTAATTGTTGCTGCAATCCTAAATTAGGAAAATCTTATCGGCTAGTATGGAGCACAACCGTCATGTTTCAGCTGCTAAAATGAAATCAATAACATTTGTACGTCTTTTGGACGAATTTTTGCAAAGTTGTGATTATTGTTCTACAACCTTATGTGCCGTTGTAATGTGCACAGTTTTGAGCATTACAGCACGATTTATTACGTGTTGTCATACGCAGGACGTGGAATAGCATTTGTCAGTCTTCCCACAGTACATCAGAAGTTAGAAAAAACAACAACTTGTATGGAGATCACACTTATCATAGATACCTTTGTATTGATGTGTAAAGACATTGACTTACGTCAGTCTTAGCGTTAAATTGATTGTTACTCGCATGCTTTAACATAGACTTACAACAGTCGTAGCGCTACGTTGATCGTAACTCCCATGTTGTAACATAGACTTACAACAGTCGTAGCACTACGTTGATCGTATCTCCCATGTTCTAACATAGACTTACAACAGTCGTAGCGCTACGTTGATCGTAACTCCCATGTTGTAACATAGACTTACAACAGTCGTAGCGCTACGTTGATCGTATCTCCCATGTTCTAACATAGACTTACAACAGTCGTAGCGCTACGTTGATCGTATCTCCCATGTTCTAACATAGACTTACAACAGTCGTAGCGCTACGTTGATCGTATCTCCCATGTTCTAACATAGACTTACAACAGTCGTAGCGCTACGTTGATCGTATCTCCCATGTTCTAACATAGACTTACAACAGTCGTAGCGCTACGTTGATCGTAACTCCCATGTTCTAACATAGACTTACAACAGTCGTAGCGCTACGTTGATCGTATCTCCCATGTTCTAACATAGACTTACAACAGTCGTAGCGCTACGTTGATCGTATCTCCCATGTTCTAACATAGACTTACAACAGTCGTAGCGCTAGGTTGATCGTATCTCCCATGTTCTAACATAGACTTACAACAGTCGTAGCGCTACGTTGATCGTATCTCCCATGTTCTAACATAGACTTACAACAGTCGTAGCGCTACGTTGATCGTATCTCCCATGTTCTAACATAGACTTACAACAGTCGTAGCGCTACGTTGATCGTAACTCCCATGTTGTAACATAGACTTACAACAGTCGTAGCGCTACGTTGATCGTATCTCCCATGTTCTAACATAGACTTACAACAGTCGTAGCGCTAGGTTGATCGTAACTCCCATGTTCTAACATAGACTTACAACAGTCGTAGCGCTACGTTGATCGTATCTCCCATGTTCTAACATAGACTTACAACAGTCGTAGCGCTACGTTGATCGTATCTCCCATGTTCTAACATAGACTTACAACAGTCGTAGCGCTACGTTGATCGTATCTCCCATGTTCTAACATAGACTTACAACAGTCGTAGCGCTACGTTGATCGTATCTCCCATGTTCTAACATAGACTTACAACAGTCGTAGCGCTACGTTGATCGTATCTCCCATGTTCTAACATAGACTTACAACAGTCGTAGCGCTAGGTTGATCGTATCTCCCATGTTGTAACATAGACTTACAACAGTCGTAGCGCTACGTTGATCGTATCTCCCATGTTCTAACATAGACTTACAACAGTCGTAGCGCTACGTTGATCGTATCTCCCATGTTCTAACATAGACTTACAACAGTCGTAGCGCTAGGTTGATCGTATCTCCCATGTTCTAACATAGACTTACAACAGTCGTAGCGCTACGTTGATCGTATCTCCCATGTTCTAACATAGACTTACAACAGTCGTAGCGCTACGTTGATCGTATCTCCCATGTTCTAACATAGACTTACAACAGTCGTAGCGCTAGGTTGATCGTATCTCCCATGTTCTAACATAGACTTACAACAGTCGTAGCGCTAGGTTGATCGTATCTCCCATGTTGTAACATAGACTTACAACAGTCGTAGCGCTAGGTTGATCGTATCTCCCATGTTCTAACATAGACTTACAACAGTCGTAGCGCTAGGTTGATCGTATCTCCCATGTTCTAACATAGACTTACAACAGTCGTAGCGCTACGTTGATCGTATCTCCCATGTTCTAACATAGACTTACAACAGTCGTAGCGCTACGTTGATCGTATCTCCCATGTTCTAACATAGACTTACAACAGTCGTAGCGCTACGTTGATCGTATCTCCCATGTTCTAACATAGACTTACAACAGCCGTAGCGCTAATTTGATCGTAACTCCCATGCTGTAACATAGACTTACGACAGTCGTAGCGCTACGTTGATCGTATCTCCCATGTTCTAACATAGACTTACAACAGTCGTAGCGCTACGTTGATCGTATCTCCCATGTTCTAACATAGACTTACAACAGCCGTAGCGCTACGTTGATCGTAACTCCCATGTTCTAACATAGACGTACGGCAGTCGTAGCGCTACGTTGATCGTATCTCCCATGTTCTAACATAGACTTACAACAGTCGTAGCGCTACGTTGATCGTATCTCCCATGTTCTAACATAGACTTACAACAGTCGTAGCGCTACGTTGATCATATCTCCCACCCCCCGTTGTGGACCCGGGTGCATATTTGGTCCACCAACCCGTTTGCCATGGGTTGCGGCCCTGTGTCGGTGGAGAAGGGCATCCTGGTGGTTGAGGGCATTGGAGCAGGACCAGTGTTCCTATTGCTCAACACACCACTTTGGCCCTGACTTCACCTAGACGGGTGGTAGAATGGGCCCGGTTCTATCAATCGGCTGGTCACGCCAGGCCCTGTGCATGGGGATTATTTTTGCACATTTTCATTATACTCTTGGTTCTTGTTCAAAGTCAGATCTTATTTCTCTGCATCGAGGAAATTGCCTAGAGTCCTATGCCAGAAGGCGGTGGCTCATGGGCCAATCTGGTGATGTTGACCGCTGAATTCTATATGTCTTTGGATTATTGTTATGGGCCGAACCAGCCTGACAACTAATCTTTTGGACAAATATAGCTATTCATGTCATATTTACTGAAGTATACCACCCCTGTATCCCTGGTGTTAGCATCCTGTAGGATCCGGTGCAAATTGATACCGTCCTTGTTGACACTCCATGGTGGGTGGGGAGCAGGGGTGCTGAATTCGTATGTTATACCATGTCTCAATACAATTCACCTGGTTCCTACAAAGCAAATAAACGCAGACATGTAGATGTGCTCTCGTCTGATGAGGAGGTCGCTCCAGATATTTCTGATTCTTGGCCACGGTTTATCACAATTGCATCAGTTGACGGAAGTCCTTTAAAACTTAACCCGTTTGCTATCTCACTGGGCATTAGAGGTGTCTGCGGAGATGTTAAGAATGTCACACGACTACGGACTGGTGCCTTACTAGTGGAGTGTTTAAGGAAACAACAATCAGTCAATCTGTTGGGCTTACAACAATTTGTTAATACTCCCGTTGTTGTTTCAGTGCACAAGACACTGAACACGAGCAGAGGCATTGTGAAAGATGTTGCTCGCTGTCTTTCTGATATGAACGAGGAGGAAATTGCTGTTGAATTAAAATCTCAAGGAGTCACACACGTAAAACGTATTTTCCAGAAAAGCACAAGATGGTGCCTTTGTTAAAACCAACACCTATCTTTTCACTTTTTCTCAACCTGTAATACCTAAATCACTAAATGCTGGATTTTTCAACATCGGGGTGGAGGTTTATGTACCAAATCCACTCCGATGTTTTAAGCGTCAAAAGTTTGGTCATGGTGCTAAGTTCTGCCGTAGCAAGATGGTAGTTCGCTGCCGTTGCACTGGAGCCCATGATAGCTCTGAGTGCACAAATGACCTCAAATGTGCTAACTGCAATGGTGATCACATGGCGTCTTCTAAATCCTGTCCATCGTTTGAATTTGAAGCCCAAATCTTAAGAATTAAGCACACAAACAACATAACTTACCAAGAAGCAAAAAAAACTAGTACCATCTCCTGCTCAAACATATGTAAAAACATATTCCGCAGCAATTGCATCCTCCACTCGAGTTTGTAAGACAGTCTCCGTGTCATGTCAGACCGACATCTCCTGGGTCAAGGATGACCAGACTGTACTGCACCAACCCTCTGACATATCTCAGAAAAGTAATATGAAATCAACCACTTCACAAACAGACAATCCTACTCGTGATGTACCATCTCACTCCATGGAAAGTACACATACCAGTGATGCAACTTTAACTAGAAAAGAGAAAAAGAAAGTACAGAAAAGACGAAAGGCGCTCACTTACGTGGAGACGCCCACTCAAGTTCTTGCATCTGTTGAGGTTCATAACTCGTATGAACCTCTGGAGATAGACGTTCCTCCTTCACAACCAATTCATAGGAGTGAACACTCCTCCCAATCACGATCTCCAGTTAAGCCTCCATGAACACTTCCAATACTATTATTCAGTGGAATTGTAGGGGACTGAAGAACAATTTTAATGATATACATTTACTTATACAAGATTTTAAGCCATCAGCATTTTGTTTACAAGAAACATATTTTAAAGAAAACGATCACATCGATATACGACAGTATACTCCATATCACTGCTTTTCTCCTCCTGGGCCGAAAGCAACGGGAGGTTCTTCAATATTAGTGAGACAGGGCACCATTCACAGTCCTGTTCCTCTAAGTACCCATCTTCAAGCTGTTGCTGTCCGTGTAACGATGCACATTGTTTTTACATTGTGCTCTCTCTATCTTCCTCCTTCCTTTTCTGTGCAGCCTGTCGATCTGCAGGCACTTTATGACCAACTTCCTAAGCCCTGTATCATCATGGGCGATATGAATGGACACAATCCCTTGTGGGGAGGTACACACACAAACAGCAAAGGAAACATACTAGAACATTTTATTTCTGCCAACAATATCTGACTCTTTAATGATGATTCCTACACTTATTTACATCCTGGTACAGGAACATATTCTTCCCTTGACTTATCAATTACTGACTCTACTCTGTTGGGTGAGTTTGAATGGTCAGTCCATGACGACTTGTGAGGAAGTGACCATTTTCCAACTATTCTTAAAGCTATATGTCCATCTGACATCCCTCCATTGTCACGAAGGAACTTTACCAAAGCTGACTGGCTTTTGTTTGAATCACTTTCATCCAACAGATTGAAGCCTGAACTGTTTATGGGAGTTCCTGACCCCGTCCAACTCTTTTCTGATGAACTGAACAAAATAGCCGATGACTGCATTCCAAAGTCCTCTACGATTCCACACATACAAAAACCATGGTTCAACAACGACTGCAAACAGGCTAGGAAGGCACGGAAAAAGGCTGAGCATTATTTCCGTCGCCACCCTATGGTCCATAATTTGAACAAATTCAAAATATTAAATGCAAAAGCACGACGTATCTTCAAACAAAATAAACGTCAGTCTTGGCGAAACTATGTGTCGTAAATTAGTTCGCGTACGCCGATATCAAAAGTATGGAACATGATCCAGAAAATCAAGGGCAAGGGCTCACAAGCTAGCATTAAACATCTTAAAGACGGAGACCAAATATTAACTAGTAAATCTGACATTGCAAATAAACTTGGAGAAACTTTGGCCAGACACTCTTCCTCGTCGAATTATGTACCCCGGTTTCAAAAGTATAAAAACCAACAAGAAAGGACACCTATCAATTTCACTTCAGAAAATGGGGAAGATTACAATGAAGTATTTTCGATCCATGAGCTTCGTACTGCTCTTGACCAGGCTCATGATACTGCTATAGGAGCTGATAACGTGCATTATCAACTCCTGAAGCACTTACCAGAATCATGTTTAGAAACGCTCTTAAACATTTTTGATGATATTTGGACGTCTGGAAACTTTCCCTCGTCTTGGCGAGATGCTACAATTGTTCCCATTCCCAAACCTGGACGTGATCATACTGATCCTTCCAATTACAGGCCAATTTCACTAACTAGCTGCGTTTGCAAGACCATGGAGCGCATGATAAATAATCGACTTGTTTGGTACTTGGAAACCAATAACCTACTAACAGATATACAGTGTGGTTTCCGTAAAAACAGAAGTACCATCGATCATTTGGTGCGTTTGGAGTCTTTTGTTAAGAATGCCATAATTAATAAACAACACGCAGTGTCAATCTTTTTCGATTTAGAAAACGCATATGACACAACATGGAAACATGGGATTTTAAAAGATTTACATGATTTTGGATTACGAGGCCGTTTGCCTCAGTTTATATCGAACTTTTTAAATGACAGACAGTTTCAAGTTCGAGTGGGTTCTACCCTGTCTGACCATTATAGTCAGGATCAGGGTGTCCCGCAGGGTAGTATATTGTCTGTCACATTGTTTAGTATTAAGATCAATAGTTTATCCAAGGTTTTAAACGATTCAGTTGATGGATCACTTTTTGTGGATGATTTTAATATTTCTTGTCGTGGGAAAAATATGCATACCATTGAACGGCAACTGCAGTTATGTTTAAACAAAATAAATAAATGGTGTTTAGAAAATGGCTTAAATTTTCAAAGTCCAAAACTAACTGCATACATTTTTGCCGCAAATACAAACCGCATAAGGACCCTGAACTGTATTTAAACAATACACTTATCAAAGTTGTAAAGGAGGCCAAGTTTCTGGGTCTTATTTTCGACTCCCACTTGACGTTTTTGCCGCATATTAAATCACATAAGGCCAACTGTCTGAGGGCACTAGATTTGCTAAAAGTTGTTTCAAATTCTAAATGGGAAGGTGATCAAACTACCCTGCTTAACTTATATAGATCACTTATCCGTTCGAAACTAGATTACGAATCCATCATACATGGTGGAGCTTGTGAAAGCAACTTAAAACTACTAGACTCTATCCACTACCAAGGTCTAAGACTTTGTCTTGGGTCATTTAGAACTTCTCCCGTTGACAGTCTCTACGTTGAGGCTGATGAACCATCTCTTGAGCAGCGCCGTATAAAGTTAGTTTTACAGTACATTACTACATTATACTCTAATGAATCTAACCCTGCCTATAACTGCGTTTTGAATCCCCTTTATGAGGATTTATTCGTCAAAAAATCTTCTCTTGTCCCGCATATATTACGTAGAAGTAAACCCTTTCTTTCTTCGGACAGCCTTGAGCTGGAAAACATAGTTCCCTCCCGTTGTCTTTCTTCTCCTCATTGGCAGTTGGTCAGGCCCCAAGTGGACCTAGCGTTGACCACATTTAAAAAGTCAGAAAGCAATGAATTGCAACATAAACAAGAATACAATCAATTGAAACATAAATATAGCAATTACAAATCCTTATTTACAGATGGGTCCAAGGACGGTTGCGCAATGGTTTTTGCCACTGTCATTGGATCCAGAACAATATTTTCTAGATAACCAGACAACAGTTCTATTTTTACAACTGAAACTAACGCCATACTAACGGCTCTTAAATATATTCAAAGACACCCTAAACATAAACAATATATTATCTTTTTCGACTCTCTTTCCTGCCTTCAGGCCATCAAAAATATTTCTTGTAAACATCCACTTTTAATAGAAATAACTGAATTAATTAATAATCTTGCTACTGGCCAATACGACATCGTCTTTTGTTGGTTACCAAGCCATGTAATCATTTCTGGCAATAGAATGGCCGATCTTGCTGCCAAGGCAGCACTCAAGAAACCCGTGACTCCACTTCTTATCCCATACTCTGATTATAAAGCTACAATCAGATCGTACATCCGAGACCTGATGCAAAAGAGGTGGGACACCCAAGTGGGTGTAAATAAATTACATGCAATACAACCTTATATTGGTTATACCCACTTGGGTTGTCAGTCCAGATTTGAGGAGGTCATTATGAGGCGATGTCGTATTGGCCATACAAGATATACTTATGAATACCTTTTGAAAGGTGAGGATCCTCCGTTCTGCATCCCTTGTGATGAAAGAATCACAGTCAAGCATATCTTGCTTGACTGTGTTGAGTATTCCATCACAAGGGATCAGTATTTTAATTATGAAGGATCTTTTTAGCAATATTATCCCTCATTTAATTATTTCATTTTTAAAGGAAATAGATTTATTAATTGAACTGTAAATAGATAAATATTTTAAAATTGGAAGATTAAATTAAATTAGTAGCTCAAATCGTTAGTGGCTGTACCCTCAAAGGGGGTTGAAGTACCGTAAAATAATTGTCCTCCTGAGAGGGTACATAAGTCCAAAACATTTGAAGTAAAGTTCAGTTTTTCAGGTCTTTAATCGTAGAATAAGTGTGTTTTTACTTTATGGCTAGATTTGTCTAAATTGCTAAATTGCTAATCCCCACCGGATACCAATTCCAATAATTCAGTGAGATTGGACACGGTACTGGTGTCTGGCTCTAAGTCTAGTTAGATTTTTTCCCTGGGAGTGCCGAGAACTCGGACTAAGAAAAATCGATCCATTCCACTGTGCACTACCAAAAATGGATTGCAGTGGTTGCAGTGGATTTAAATGGAACCTGTACATAAATTCTAGCGTTCACAAGTGTTTAGTTAGAAAACAAATGTACTAGTATATCTAAAATGACACAAAAGGAACCGTATGACTATACACTGAAGTCCTGTAGAAAAGAGGAATATAAGAAGAAAAAAAGTCCATTGTAGTAATGGTAGGTTTAGTTGTCTATTTGACAAGATGAACATGAAGATCGGATACTAAGATTATAAAATAAATTAACAAGAAAAACTCTCCTGGGTAAAAATAAGTTCTATGTACGATATATCACATGTGAAGTTAACAGGCTGGTTAAAGTGAAGCCCTTTTCCTTCTCCATTTCCAAAACAGCCACAATCAAAGCGAACTAGTTCATGTGGCTACCATCTGGTCATATACCAACGAATTCGTGGGTTCGTTTGAGTGCACAGGGTTGTGTACTGTACACTAGGGGTTGTGACAACACTGAACGAATCTGCACAGAAAGTTGACTCGCAGATTTGTACACCCGGTCAGAAGTGGGCTCGATCCCGACACCTCAATCTCACTGGATCACTAGCCTTGCGCCTTAGCCAGCTCGCCCACCGTGCCCCCTACAGACTGTACGGATCTCCGTCAGTACTTGTATCCTGTTGCATAATGCACCTTAAAGTGCGCCTGTATGTCCCCTCTATTGCAATAAAATCATTCATTCCATACACTCTTACGTAGTGAGCAATACAGTGAGTTTAATTTAACATCGAGTTTAGCCCTATTCCAGCAATATCAAGTGGGGAATCGAACTACTTGGGTGTGAAGCACTGTCAGCATAAGAGTGATGGAACACTGGCGAAATCGTTAGTTTGAGATATATTTGAAAGTGATTCTTTGTATAGTATTACCTTTTTTTGGACTTATTGCAGGTGATATGCAATGTTATTTTAATTACCTGTTCATTTCAGAAAATCCTGTGACGTGAAATATTAACTCACTCACTCATAAAATCCCATGCCAATGTTAAACCATACTCGGAAATCTACATTCCGAAGTAAAACTTAACAGATGGCAGTCGCCTCTTACGACATAGTCGCCGTTTATGGCAAGCATGGGTTGCTGGAGGCCAATTCTACCCCGGACCTTCACGGGTCCACAGGGTAGATGTCGTCGTCGACATGGTGGATCTTTGTGAACTCTATAACACATAAGAAAGGAGGTGAATTAGCATTTACAACAACGCATTCAACTGCACTGATCACAGCTTGAGGCTATTCCTAAACCAAGAAGCATTGCCTTTGTGGGTATATTGGTTGCATCCCGTCATGAACAGTTGAACGTACGGGTTTATACATTCACAGCTGGTAGAGTTTTGAGTTATGTTTCTGGGGAAGCAGCCATGTATGACACATCTCCGCTCACAAGTCACAGGACACATGCAGGAAGTGCATTACAGCATGTTGAGTCATCTCCGTCCATATTTTAATATATGTCGACGTCAATCAACAACACAACACAAAGAGGAATGGCGTAGAATCAATTGGGTTAATCTGTCAACAGCATATGTTGTTACGTTGCAATACAGGTACCCTAAATGGCGATACTGAAAATGAAAAGTCCTTTAAAACCAAGTTCTAAGCCTACTTGGCATTTCTCCATTTGACATTTCCAGTCAAAGAAACATTATGTCTGGGCCTCAGCCAATACACATCTGCACTAAACGCCAAAAGAATTGTCACCCTCCTACCGCTATGAATTACCTGAAAACTATCAAAGATATGTTAGAAGGTATTAGTCCCTTTCAACATCGACAATGTTTGTCTGTAACAATATTCGTAGCGAAACGTTTTGTGTCCCATACCCTGGCAGAAAGAGAGTAAATTTAGTTTTACCCCATATTTGTCAACGTTTCAACAACATCACCAGAAGTCGGCTTCACACATTGTGCCCATGTGGGAAATCGAACTCTTGTCTCCGGCATGACGGGTGAACGCTTCAACCACTGGGCTGTTCCACCGCCCTGCAGTATCGTATAACACCGGTATAATAGTCTTTACTACAATTGACAGTTCTTTGCAAGGTGATTTTTTTATACATGAAACAATGTCAACCAGTTGATTACAAGTTCTGAAGTCTATTCTCGGGGAAATCACTTGATAACGTTGTTTGCTGATCCACACGAATATGCAGTGCTGGCCTTTTGCCAGCAAAGTAATATTATCCCTGAACCAGGAACTACGTGTCCAGGCAATCATGCTGAAGTATACCGGGCCTATAATATAAAGCACTGGGCCTAGATTTTTTCGAAGATTTTTAACGCTAAGATAATCCTAAGTGCCATACTTAAACATTAACTGACGACTATCTTAGCGGTGAGAGAACTTAGAATATATAGAACCTGGTTAGGCGTGCTAACTCTTGATACTGAGTGACTTAGTTTTAAGACGCAGTCAGTAAAATATTCCGGCTATATGTTGGCGGTATGGAAATACTCCAGAAGAAGACTTGACAATGTAGTGATCAACATCATGAGCATCGATCAGTTGGGATAAGATGACATGTGTCAACCAAGTCATCGTGCCTGACCAGCCGATCCCATCACTGCAAGCATGGATTTCTGAAGACCAGGTATAACCCGCATATTCGCAGGTTAACCATTTGTACAAATTGATATTAATTCCATCAGAAATTGTCCTTTAATTCCCCAAAAGGTCTGCCTGGTGTACAGATATGTACAGACTACCAGGTGGATGAATGAAGGTGTGATCTATGGATATATTGTACAAGAAGTTTATAGTACATGTTAAATATCAAGAAAACTGTTCGTGTACTCAACTGAGTGAGTGTGTGAGTGAGTGAGTGAGTAGATATTAAATGGCAATACTGGCAATATCTCAATCAAATTCGTGACAAAAACAATATCTGCAGTAAAAAAATAACACGTGTTCATGATTTAACCTGAAGCCTATGGACAGTAACATACTAGGGCATCGCAGCTATGAATATAGAACTGACATGTAACACGCTGCATGGACACCATCCCTTCAGTCGCTGGCGATTGTAGGAATATTTAGACAAAAACTGAAATGCCAAAAACACTAAGATTAAAAAATATGGTTGGGCTCAGTTGATTTTGAAAGTTTTGGGTCTCACTGAACATGGGTTTTCCAGGTTCAGATCACGATCTCTTCACATGACCTCAATATTGATCTTAAAATACCAGAAATTAGTTTAATACTACGTCGACGGGAATGAGATTTTGTGTTCAGAAGACTCTAAACTTGGGTTGGTGAAGTGCAGGTGAGAAACCCGAAGGTCAGTTCTACCCTGGTGCTAAGATATTGGCAGACAGTTTCAGAAGACAAACGTTTAACAGTACTAAACATTTAAAATGATTATTACAGCCGAAAATCGTAACTAAACGACCGCTATAATAGCCTGATATCAAGGAATGACTGTATGGTAGCCTGATATCAAGGCATCACTGTATGGTAGCCCAGTTAAGCAGTGTTGGCATTATATTATATTATTTTCTGTTAAGATTATTTGAAAGTTCATAGCATTAAATAGTCAGGAATAAATTAGCACTGGGCAGAAGCAGTGGTTTGGAAGTTACTATTTTTAGATGATTTCGGGGTCAGGCTTAACCTGGAGAAGCATTAAATCTGTGGAGGGCATTCAGAAGTGGAACGCATAAGGAAAGTCAGATTGATGGCCGTCTATTCTTCATCATGTGATGAAGAAACAAGCATACCCTCCGACACGTTGTGTTTTCCACAATAAAGAAATTGACATCCATAAATCTGACTTTTCTTATACAGTGACACTGCACCCTATTCCAGAAGATTGTTAAAACTATATGATATGCCAAGAGTTCTTGAGGCTTTTATGCCAGAGTTTTGCACGTCATACGTACATAGGCTCAACAAACTGAGTCGGTAGATTTCCATGCTCGGGTGGTGTCAGCAGCAACTCACAGTCTGTGTGAGGCGGCCAACGCCATGGTTCAAGGTAATGGCAGTGAGGAGAAACTCATTGCATCTACCAAGGAGGTTGCGGGGTCAACTGTCCAACTTCCCATGGCCTGCAAAGTCAAGGCCGACCCAGACTCAGTGGCTATACGGAGGCTGCAGGTATGTTGCATCAGTTTTTGTCATGGAGGACTTAATATCAGCTGACTAACCAGGAATCTTTGGAATGA
Source organism: Haliotis asinina (assembly GCF_037392515.1). NCBI lineage: Eukaryota > Metazoa > Mollusca > Gastropoda > Lepetellida > Haliotidae > Haliotis > Haliotis asinina. The sequence continues at coordinate 41,060,030 of NC_090292.1, read as the reverse complement.
TTAGGAGGTTGAACTGACCTTCAGTTTCCGTATAGATATTGGACCTCTCTGAGGATGGTTCATTAGTATGTCTCTTGGCTTATTGTCATTGTGTCATAGTCAACATTGTTTGGTTGAATGTGTTATTTACCATCTGACATGATATAGCTGGAATTATGCTGTCTCATCAAACTCATTGAGTAAATCAATGTAGTGCATCACAGCTGATGGACTCTTGGGTAATGGCTCTTTGAGAGAGTCAAGTAGATTCCACTCATTTGTCACAATGTGATGTTACATTAATGACTTTGAAGGACATAAGACATCTTTGTTCTTCTCCAGTCTGCTGTAAAGAAAGCCACAGAGGCGCTTGTGAGGGCAGCTCAGCAGGCTAAAGACTTTGTTACTGTCAACAAGAGGATGGTAGGCGGTATTGCACAGGTAGGATTCTCTCAGTAGTGCAAAGTGTGTTGATGCTCAGCCTGTGGACATTTGAGGTTGTGTTGATAGGAGCTGACTAAAACGTTTATCGGATAGTCAGATCCTTTCCACTAAACTGGAATCAGACTCTTCCCATCACATTAGGCCCTTCCAATGATATCAGGTAAAATCAACATCTTTCCATGATATCAGGTCCTTGCCATGACATCATGCTGCTGACATGAGGCCCTTCATGTGACATCAGATCCTTCCCATGACATCAGGCCCTTGTGCTGACATCAGCCCTTCCTGTGACATCAGGACCCGCTTTTTTAAAACAACCTTAAGTTTTGACTCAAATTTCAAACTGACAATTTGAGTCAGCTGAAACGTTAAATAAACAAAAAAAAAAAAACAAACAAAAAAAACTTAGCAATATATTCACAAAACTCAAACTTTCTGCCAACTTTGACACCAGGCCTTTCCATTTCACCAAGTTCAGGCCCTTCAAATGATTCGTGGTATTCACGTGGCGTGTGTCAGTGTTGGAGTACACTGGACTGTTGTAATTAAGTTGCATGTATCCAAATACTTCCTCGTACCTGTCATCAAGATGTCGACTGGTTTGAATGTTAATAATCAACAAGGTCTCTATTTCCAAGAACCTTTATTTCACAAAGGGGTAATGACACAATCAGTATTTCCAATCCAGAAATCCAGTGTTCCTCATCCTGCTCCATGCTTCTTCACTAGTTCACATCTGGCCCTCATCGCTTCTTTACCCCTGAGTCTGTCTTTCTCATTGTAGCTTAAGAGACTTTTTTCCTAACGTGAGTCCACCTGTCTCCCCGATCTGGGACCTAGCCACTCAATCTTTCCCATTCTGAACTGATTCTCCCCTCCCCATCCTGATCGGGTCTCTTTCTCAGAGTTTCTTCAGCATCGTGTCAGAATATTTCTCTCTCAACCTATCGTGTAGGTTCTCACTGTCAGGGGCCAGCCAGTCTGTACAGGATCTGTCCTGTGCTTGTCTGTGTCATTGCAGCCAGAGAACAGGGATCGGTGAGGTCTTAAACAAATATAGGGTATTTTTTACCATGCATAATCTGAAAGTGATCTCAAAGCCTTATTGAAGTTTGGGTTGGATTGTGGCTGCTTCGAGATAGCTTCATGAATGTAGTGTGAGTGTAGACTGTATATTTACGTGCTGCTGTAGAGGGTGAAGGAAGCTTGAACGATACCTCATAGTCGACCTTGCTTTGTTTTGTTGATATATTTCACTAAGGTGCTGAACAAAACCTTATCGGTTTATTCTGACTGTCGAGTTGTCTCTCTTAGATGACCTGTACGTATCCTGCAGCCGTAGTGCTTTAAGTTTCCAACTCATTCGAGAGCTTTCTGCAGACTCCACTCATCTGTTGATTGGGGCACAACGTTGTTAGTTTCCTCCTGATCAGATTATAAACATGAGTTGGATTGATGAGTGAAAGGATATTTGTAGTAAGAAAATTTTAATGTGCTTTGATTAAATCGCTGTGTGATTTACAAGTTGCTGTATACAAGTCATGTGATTCGAAACTGAAAATGTTTACTGAGGTTCTGTATGACGTTGAGAGTTGGCATTTCTACCAAACTAGGACAGATCAAAAAGGAAAATCTCAGTAAGATTAAATATGTTTATATTTCATTTTTAATCATGTCAAGAAAATTCTTTTAGTTAAATAACTCAATGTTGAACACGCATACTGCCTTCTGCAAAACCACAAAAACATGATTTGACATCGAATTGTGTTGAATCCTTCCAAAACTGATTACAGTGTTAATAAGTAGTAGTGATTAGACTGGATGGAGGGTGGATTGTACAAGTCCTGCCAGTGGCATAACATCCCATATCGCAAGACTGGTTTGAATACACTATGTTCCACAAGTCTGCTTTCAGTGGATGACAGCCTTTGTAGAGCCGGTCAGCACCGTAGCTTGTGATATCTATTTGACAAGTAAATGTAGAACCTGGTAGATGTTGAAAGTGAGTTTGATGTTGCTCCCTATTTAGAGCTAATCCCTTGATACCACCATGTTGATGTGAAACAACCTGAAAACAATATAGGGGCCACGTTACTGGACATCTCAGTCGATCATTGATCTTTTCGCATGTTGTCATATAGCAAAATAGATAGATCTGTTCTGTTTCTCCAATTTTCTGTCTTCCATGTAACAAAATTTGTTGTTTCTTTTGATAATGTTCTTCTTGGGTAGAGCATGGCAAGAAAGATATTTTCTTCTGTTGTTTTGACTTTGTATCTGGTATTGGACTTTCTGTGACATTTTATTTAAGAAACATCCTTTCGCAATTTTTGGATATTTTGTTTTCATTTCATTTGCCAAAATGTTCTGATGATAAATGTTGATAAAATGTATTAAGAATAATTAGCAGATGCTATAGTGTATGTAGTCGGTTCTTTAAGGGAGGTAACAGATGCATGACAAGGGGAGGAAACCCTGGTTTTATCAGCTACATGCATATAATACATATTTCAGTATTGCCCCTGTAGGGGAGCTGTATGTTACCCTATCTGTTCCAGCGTGTTATTGTGTACACCCTACGCAGAACTCCTGCAACTCGGTCTCTATCTTCACTGAATGAGCAGTCCTGGGGCAGATACATACACAACTTGCCTTTATCTGTAGCATAGCAACGCATCCTGAATAACAGTTACCAAGATGATTATATTTTACTTATTTGGATTAGAGAAAGTTACTTTTAGAAGTCCTAATTTCTAATAATTCATGTTATAGTAAGTTTGCCTGTAACACTAAATATGTAAAGATGATTGATGTTGGTATTTTGAGGGGTATTTTGGGGGACGGAGGGGTAGCCTCGTGGTTAAAGCAGTCACCTGGAGGACCTGGTTCTTCACATGGGTAAAGTGAGTGAAGTCCATTTCTGGTGTCCACCGCTGTGATATTTCAAAAACAGAGTCATATAACTGAACTGGTATATTATCCCATGGCCTAAAGTGGGTGAATTTCTGTGCACTGTTATAGTCTAGGTCTGACATTCCAGTGAAGTTGAGAGTGAGATATGAGGGTTACTAAACAGCTTGTAGCATTATTGTGTATATTTCCCTGTACGTTTGTATATGCATTTATATACATACACTGCACACCCGCAGTTATCATAAACATGTTTATGGCGAATGTATATTTCATAATTCATAATAATAATAACAATAAATGTCATATCATCCATGACGAGAGTTGAGTTTTGTGTTTCATGCTTAAGTAGGGTGCTTTTTTGTTTAACACTGCGCTCGGCAATGCTCTAGCTGTAAGTTAGTAATGAAAACTGGAAAATATTAAAGGAACGCTTGAATGTTCCTTTGTTCTTTAAGTTGTTTCTGTCAGTGTATATGATCGACACTGGATCAGACAATCCAGCAATCAAAAGTATGAGCATCATCTACGTGATTAGTGGGATAAAACGACTTGTGAATCCACTGGTGAATCTGACCACCTTTTCCTCAAACATGGGTTGCTGAGGACCTACTGAAACCCGTGTCTTCATCATCACAGGGATCATGTTAAAGAAGTGCAAGAGTGGTCATTAGGGCTATGTACTGCCAAATAAGTTGCATTGCAATATAGATCTGTCGAATTTCTAATTTCAGAGTAGTGAAATGCAATCGACAGATGAGCACTTTGATCTTAGATATTAATTATTTGTAAAGATATAGGATCATATTATATAAACAGACGCAAGGGATTTGGATGGTTCGACTCTCTCTATCTTCTTTTACTGTCGTGTGGCAGATGCGACTTTGTACAAAGGGTTTTTAATACATTAGTGATTTCTAGTCTGTGTAAATAAATATTTATCAGTAGACTAGTTAAAACATAGGTCACCTGTCCCTCAAGCCTTTAACCAACCCAAGCCATGACCTGCTCAACTGATCGGTAAACTAACTGTTAATGTAAAATATATTGTCTAACTATATATTTTTATTCCTACATGTTCTGGATAATGTGTGTTGCTGTGCTGGTCGACATCACACTGTAGGCTCATTGTTCGTATTGTCCATTTGAGATCTGTATAGAATATGTCCTACTGTTTTGTACAATGAACTACAAGTATACCCATTACTTAAGAAATGTAATATAGATTAGTTATCATCCTACCCATTTACTACATGGGCACAATTTGTAAAAAGTTCATAATGTTTTTGCAATTAGAATATTTACGAATATGTATTGTGCTATGTACTTGGCAAGATGGGTTGTAACCTTACTGTGTATTATATGTTATCGAGTCTGTTTACAACTATTAGTACGAACTATTGCGCACTGATGATTTTATTATATTTACTATCAATGTATCATTATTTCTGTAAAGATACGAACTTCCGGTTTGGCGTGAATGGCGAGACGAGCTTGATCCACAAACATGGCTGCAAATCGAAGGGGGGAAAGGTAAATAAAAGTCCGACGACGTTCAGGGAGGCGGTTTGAGTGAAAGTTTGATCGGGGAGAGTGCGGAACAATCAAACAGGGGCTCTCTGTCACCGAACAGTGATTTGGATAGTCAGCCATCACATTCAGAAAACAATGTCGGACACTGAGGAAATCAAATGTTTCATCAACGAACTTCCGACATAATAGGCGGATTAAAGAACGATATTGCTGAATTGAGAGAATCTTATGACAATCTTCGGGAGTCGTTAAGTTACAATTCAGCTGATATTCAAGACAACAAGGCTGAGGTAAACAAGCTGAAGTCGGACATGGCCGAGATGATGTATCACGTTGAAAAGAAGCTCCTGGAACGGAAACTGTACCATCATAAGTGTAACTTGCTTGTTTATGGTATTCCAGACACGCCAGACCCCCCAAAGGTAAACTGCTGAGAAAAAAAAGGTCTCAATTCGTACCGACCTGCCCGTGCCACTGAAAACATACAGAGGAAAACTAGCCTCAAAAGCTTATGAACTCCGTCAAACTCACAAGCTACAAACAAGGATCCTTGAGAGGGGAAATGATATCATCCTGCAATGCCGACAAAGTAAACAGTTTGCCTGGAAAGATGTCGGACTGGAAGATGAACTTTGAATATATTGAATGACATGTCTGAACAGTTATCTCCAACAGAAATAGTATCTGCACATTCATAAGAAATGTCCATCGATGTTGTTGATTTTACCTGGTCTGTCACCTAAAAAGATCAAGAAAGGTTTTTGTTTTCCTTGTGTTGTATAACTTAGATCTCTGTTTGTGGATTATTATCCCTCCATTCAGTAACCAAGATATCCCAACTGAACGTAAGAAATCATGTGTGTGGATATTATGTCCACGTGTCAATGTTTACAAACAGTGCTATTTTTAGAACTGTCATATACACCCACGTGACTGTGTTAATTTCTGAGTCACTTACGTGCTTGAAAAAAATAATTACGGGTAAAATGTTATTATCGTGTTGTAAATCCTTAAGCAGTTGGTTCCATTATATGACTGTACTCTCTACTTTGTGCAGATTGTTGTTACAGACGACACTTTTGTATTTGTATATGATGAAGGCATTGTACATCGTGTCATGTTTGTTCAATTTCCAGTCAGCAGATGTCACAAGACCAATTTAACTCTTTCGATATTTTATCCCCAAAATGGTTATTGGGCTGATAAAATTGTAAGTTTTATAGACTTTGTATGTTCCAAATGTGAAATGTATGTGTATGTTTTTTCTTTCCATTGAATTTTGATGTCTCGTTTTCACTTCAAAATCAGATGTTGGTAGTGAGCTTGAAAGGTACAGGTACATCGTTTTGCCGAAATTTCCACATGGTTATTGCCTGCTTTTCATTATTCCCAATACGTGTATATAATGATGCCACACCCCATCATATGGCTGAAGAACTGAATATAGTATCCCTCAACTGCAGAGGTCTCAACAATAATATGAAAAGAAAGAAAGTACTGATCACTCTCTCATAGAATTATCACTTACACTTTCAAATGTGCCTCGTGGTCTAGGTTTCTGGAAATTTAACAGTTCATTGCTGCGGGATAGAAAATATGTGGAAGTGATAAAATCCACGATAAAATCTGCACTCGACCAATATGAAATTAATAATGAAAATATGGACAATGACATAACATATTCAATTGGTGATCAATTACTATAGGAAACTGTACTATTAACGATTAGAGGAAAGACAATTTATTATGCCTCAGCTTAAAAGAAAATTATACTGCATACAGAAAACAAGCTGGAAACACAATCAGGCTCCGTGGAAATCAGACTAGACAATTCAGATACAGACACAGCAAACAATGATACGCTAAAAGAAATTAACTAAATTAGGACTGATTTAGAGGATATCAATGGAAAGAAAATAGAAGGGATGCTAGTTAGAACCAAGTGTAAGTGAACAGAACAGGGCGGAAAACCAACAAAATTCTCCGTGAAACTTGAAGCCAGAAATTTTTAAAATAAATCCTTTGTACAGTTAGAAAAAGATGATGGAACAGTTCAAAATGATGTTGACACCATGTCAAAAGAGGTGAAATCTCTTTATGGAAGAATGTATTCAAAACAAGATGTAAGCCCAATAGCTTTGGACGAACTTTTACAAGATATTACCATATCATTGAACAAAGAACAAAGAACTATAATGGAATGTGAATTAACAAGAGCAGAAGTTTTGACAGCCATAAGAAATATGAAAAACGACAAAAGTCCAGGTCTTGATGGTTTTACAGCAGAATTTAATATTTGTTTTTTGTAATGATCTTGGTGAAGTTTTGATAAGATCTCTAAATTTCGGACTGGAAATTTATCCGTCTCCCAGAAACAGGAGCTGATAACATGTATTCCAAAATGAAATAAGCCTAAAAGGTTTTTGAAGAACTGGCGACCCATTTCGCCTCTAAATATATCATATAAGATTTTGGCCTCGATAAAAATAAGTATATAAGAGGAATTAAAGTTGACAATATTGAATACATTATGTCACAATTTGCTGATTGGACCACGATGACACTGGATGGCTTTGAAAGATGTCTTTATGTTGCTTTAAATACATTACAATTCTTTGCAATATTCTCTGGGCTAAAAATCAATATTGAAAAATCTAAATTAATTTGGATAGGATGAAACAAGAGATCAAGACTATAGTTATGTAAAGACTGTAATTTTGACTGATCCCACACTGAATTTACACTTTTAGGTATTCACTTTGACATTGATTTTGCAAATGTGGTTGAATTATGCAGATAAATTGTCCCAATTATGAACACCTGGTCAGCACGATCACTTACTCCCTTTTGACGAAACAAAGTTTTGAAATCACTTCTGCTTCCTAAATTAAATCACCTATTTGCAAGACACCTAAATCCTCCAGAACATGTTTTAGATAAGCTTCAAACGCTATGTTTTAGATTTATATGAAGAGGAAAACCAGACAATGTTAAAAGGGACATTATTACATTTCTTCCAAAACATGGTGGATTAAAGGTATCAAAAATAAAAGAGACAATTGTGGCCCAAAGGCTTGGATGGGTAAGGAAATTATTACAGAAAGTGGAGTTATCATATAAGTGGGGTTATATGGTCCGCAGATTGTACTTATATTAAAAAACGAGAAAACTTACGAGATCTTAGGCTTACGAGAGCTTTGTGAAACGGGGCCCTGTTCTGTATAAATACTGGTATAGGAGGTAGTTGTATTCGTATCTGACATGTTGACAGCGGAAGGGAAATTTCTATCCCTTGATGACTTTATGGATCTATACAAACTCAAAACTAATTTCCTGACCTACGAAGGGGTCAAACAAGCAATTACTACTTACATATTAAAGGTAAATATTTCATTTTTCACCACCATGAGCACACAACGACACACCCTTTTAATTTGTCTAAGCTAAAATTCAATGAAAAACGTAGAAAATATTTCTATGAAACACTCCTGTGCGCTAAACTCAAAATAGAATACTATAACAAAAACTGGGACAGCTTGAATCAAATTCTTTTACCAAAGGACTGGGAAATATTTAATATTATCCCATGGAAATGCACTTATAGCACTGACCTAAGAAGGTTACAATACGGAATTATTCACAATATTCTACCTACAAAACTTTTTTTTAGATGAAGTACATAGACTCTCCCATTTGTAGTTTTTGTAACTAAAATTGTAACAATTACCCATCTCTTTTGGGACTGTGAAATTGTTCAAAATATCTGGAAAAACCTCCAGTCATGGCTCTTAACTGACTTGAATATTCCGTTGTATTTCACAAAACAGAATGTCTTGCTTGGGATCCAAGGGAAAAATAATAATCCAATTAATGCCATAATACTTGTTGTGAAACAAGTTATCCTAAAACACAGTAGAAATTCAACTGTACCCTTTATCAGTTATGTGAAAAGGGAGATAATTAAGTACAAAATGTGTTTATTTCTCTTCTTGTGGTGTCTACAAATTATTTTCTGTCTGGTCATCTCTACATGCACTTTTTCAGCACTATAAGGAGAGCAATGGATAATATCGTCTGTGTTATCTATGTTACTATGTTAACTATGTTATCTCTATACATCCATCTACACACAGACACACAGAAACACAGACATACACAGGCACACACACACACACACACACACACACACACACACACACACACTATATGAAGTTATAGTGGTATCTAATTGATGCCCGGCAACCTCTGCATACCATGTACCACTTTCTGACTGCATGCACCGTACCTGTAAGTGAGAGAAAAAAGGTAATTATTTCTGTAAATGTTTCAGGGTAAATTATCGACCACAATAGCTCACAACCGTGGCGTGTGAAAGTCTGCGTAGATTTTAATTCAAACCATAAAGATAATCACAAAATCTCCATGTATGTTCTTTACCCAATAGACCGGTTCTCAGAAAAAAAATCAATATATATATCTTTTGAAAAGTGTTTTCTGCTATACATGTAGTGCTGTGCAGTGATTGTGTAGTCCTTATGGGCGTAAGGTCTAAAGTCAAGGGCCTAGATTTTCGAAGCCCTCTTAGCGCTAAGATAGTCGTAAGATCCACACATTAACATTAAATTACGGCTATCTTAGCACTAAGAGAGCTTGGAACATCTAGACCCTCGTATTGGCGTCAACGCTTGTATGGCGGCTTTGAAGAACTCCTGAAGAATCAGGAGACGAGAAAAATGGTGACAGACCTGATCAAATTGTACAGGAACTTTGTACTTCTTTTTGTGGAATAAATATGAATATGAATATAACTTTGTATGTAAGAATATTTCACTCATATGACAGTGTGCGAAATAGTTTATAAATTTGCTACTCACTCGGGCTGCACCTGAACCTCACTAGCCCAAACTTATTCACTAGCCGAAAATTTGAATGCTAAAACGAAACTTATCATTAGAAAAAGACATGTGAATAATATGTAGCTGGCATGACACTGCCGTCATCATTAAGCTATTAGTATGATGACGATATAGACTATAGACCACAGACTGTAATCCTAAACAGTGATAAGTCGGACAGAGGGGTTTATTAAAAATGACCCCATGAACATTCACTGGCCAGTTTGGCCAGTGACTGTGGAGATTTACTGGTCCGACTGGATTTGTAATTGCCACGGGCTAGCGGACAACTGGCTATTTTGCACATGTTCTGCATGAGTGGATGGCTGCTTGTACTCTCCCAAACTTAAGGTAGTTTCTAGTGGAAGCCCACTGAGATACCATGCTGCAGTTAATACCCAACTCAGACACATTATACTGACTCCGAGCTGACAGTTCCTGTTGTACCCAGTAATACCGAACGCCAGGCAGGGACCAGCAAGTACCATACATTAGCATGTTTTGGTATAGAGCGGGCACGAATGGTACCATCGACCTTCCGCTCTCCAGGCGAGCGCTCTAACCAGTACACCACGGAGGCGGTGTATTCTTAAGGGTGATACCAACGAGTACACGCAAGTCTATCTCAACAGATAATCAATTTATGACTGTGTATTTTTAAAATATCAGGAAATGAAATTATTGTTTGTTTTGTGTTTAACGCCAAGTTCAGCCATATTTTAGCTGTGTGACCAGACAATCCAGTGATCAAAAGCATGAGCATCGGTCTATGTAACTGGGATACAATCTCTCAACCAAGTCAGCGGGCCTGATCACCCGATCCCGTTAGTCGCTATGATTCCCATACTTCAACGTAAGACTTGCGACTGTCGTAGAGCAACGATCCCTTTGAGGAGTGGGGCCCTGGGAGCTATTTTTAACTTCACTTCGGAAATTGGTGGTTTCTGAAAAATGCACGCCATCAAATTTCCCAAGAACGTCCTGACAAATCAGTTTTGTGGGTAAAAGTTGTGTTTCAGTTTTGTCAATCCCAATCTTACAATTGTCGAAATTTACTATATCACAGACAACAGAACCGTTTTGTTATTCTTTGTTTGTCAAATACGATAGATTGACTTCAGTTTCACATGGAATTTCTGCCACGGCTATTTTCCATGATGTTATTACTGCCGCTATGTAAATACGATACAAATACATGTATAAATAAAACTATTTAATTTTCTTCAGTTAGAGAGCAGTGATTTAGAATAATTTGGATATACCAACTTCGTACAACAGTTCCATTTCATTATGGTACACTCTGAAATTACACCCTCATGACGCACGTAATATCCGTATCATAGAATTGAGAACAAAGTACACAAATCGCTGCGTAAGATTCGCCTATTTGGTTATTTAAAGCCACACTTGTCTATATTCCAGCTACAGGGCAGTGGTCTGTAAATATTCGGGTTGGGAAGATGCAATCCAGTGATCAATAGCATCAGTACTGATCTACACAACTGGGATACGATGACATGTGTCAAGCAAGTCGGCGAACATCACCCAATCCCGTTTGTCGCCAAGACTGATTCTAAACCGGATCTTCACACGTCCACGTACTGTATAAGAGCCACAACTGTCACCTGTTTCAAGTTTGCAAGCCACCAGTAGATATCGACGACGACGGTAGTGTGGAAAATAGAAACACCGAACTTTCGACAGATTGGATAGTGTTTACAAAGGCCTGTCATGAAACCACCATAACGTCATGTATATTTCACATTCAGCTGAGACAAATGCATTTTTTAATTCTTCGTGTATTTAGTATAAAATAACAAATGGTCTTTGTCAGCAATACCAAGTGTAGAGATATATATTTGGTGTCAAAACGAACACTGTGCTGGTAGGACTGTGCTTGTTTGACATGCAAACACAGAACAATCACATGTTTTTACGTTTTTAGAGTGTGTAACATTTTCTCAAATTCCATGATTTACGAAATTGTCATTGTTCTGTCTGACTGACGCAAACCAACGACGCAACGACAGCGGACTCATAGGCCTTTGTAACTTCTCTATGCTGCAATAAACAAACAAACGAACAAGCAAATAAATAAATGAATAACTAGATTCTCAGGTCAGGAAGTCACAGGGTTTTTTTATGCACAAACGACTCCTGAATCAAGGCATGACCCTTGAATGCATCTTGGGTGACGATGTCAATGACTTCGCCATTTTATAAAAGTCTGTCATGGGTAGCGATGTTGTACATCAACTCTGTTGTACAGATGATAAAATTTGTATACTGATGATAAATATTGAGGCAACACCTGATTTAACGTGATGTAAATGAAACCATTCAAATTAATACATTGAATGTATAACAGTTTTCAGTGGCCTAAATATTCGTCTCACCAGTTCAGAAAACAATATGCATGTGCATTAAGTGTTTTGCTCGTGCTTGCAGCTGAAATGCATGCATGTGCATATTTATCAAAACATTGTTTCGAGAGTAGTGTTGTGTGAATTGACGATTCAGTAAAATGGCTCACAACCAGTTATCTGAGGCCACAAAATGGCAAAATGAAAGAAGGCGAGATGTCCTGGCGACTGATTACAAGACGTGTTAACATCTGTCACAGCGTCATCAGCAAGTTCGTGAAAGAAACACCACAACACAGGTGAAGTCGCTGGACGAAGTTGACTCAAAAAGGTCGATTTGATGGATGATAGATCTAGGCGGCTGCAAAGATCCGGGTTTGATTCCCTACGTAGGTACAGTGTGTGAAACCCATTTCGGGTGTCCCCCGCCAGGAAGTTGCTGGAATATTGATAAAAGCGACGTAAAACTAAGCTAACTCACTCACTCACTCACATTATCAAATACACATGTATAACGTAAAGCTCACTTCGGCGTCTCTGTTTGCCTGTCACTAAGACGATTTAAAGGCTTATCCCATGTTTATATGTGAGATTTTGGCATAATCATTGGCGACTTGATCGCATGCCACTGGTCACTAATTGGCTGTTTTCAAAATTTAGTTCAATGGATAAATATCCAATATTTACATTTACAAGCATACATACAGTAAACGATGGCGCGAATGTCAACATGGCGAGATTTACGACGTGGAGGAGATATATAATTGTCTTTTTGGTATCCAGGAAAAAATAAAACTGAGAGGGTTTGGGTGATGCTTGTTTTCATTTTTTTTGTGTATTGTGCGTGTAGTCACTGCAGAATGGGTGCATGTGACACCAACCTTGTTAAATCTTGCACTAATCAGCTGCACACTTCCATTCTCCTTTTGTTAAGCAACAGCGACGACATGGTATTTCAGTAACACTGCTTGTGTTCTGTGGCAGTGCGGCTGAGAAGACGGTCGAGCGCCTCCGTGTATATCTGTGACGTCATCAGCAGTGTGACGTAACTGTCACTGTACAAATGGCGCCACGTCAGCTGGGTGAACCTCGGGTCAGTCTGAGGTCACAGAGTGCAGCGACATGTAAACAAACAGTCTGTTATTGTCTGTCTCACAATTCGTGAGGTTCTCAGAACAAAATTAATAAAGAATTATGTCAAGACGGGCGACGTTTACGTGCAATCACTCATAGTTCATGTTTACACTCACTTCACAATTTTCTTACCTGATCATGCGAGGTTCCAAACACAAAACATGACAAAATGTCTTGAATAAATTCAACAACTTTTATTTATATTCAGAGAAAAAGGAAATCACGACTACATGAATGGCACATACCACGTAGGTGTCAGTAACGACATGTGCTCCGTCTCCGTCTCCGTCCACACCAACACCGACTTCAGTGTGTACCACGTGACACCAGCAGATCCAACACTCGCTGATATCTCCAGCGTCTCGCTATGTCGGCCGCTGTCCGCCCGTAGTTGGTCCTGGCGTTGACGTCCACCACGTTCAGGTCCAGGATCAGCTTCACCATCTCCAGGTCTCCCTTATCACAGGCCAAGTGAAGGAAGTTGCTACCGAACCTGTCCACCAGTGACACATCAGCCCCTCTACCCACCAGGAACTCCACCACGTCCCTGCGTCCCTTCACTGCTGCCGCCATCACCGGTGTCCTGCTCAACCATCCTCCTCCTCTATAGTTGATGTCAACGTGACCCGCTGCCAGGATCCGCTTCACTCTCTCCAGGTCACCGTTCTCGCTGGCGTAGTAGAGGTCGCGGCCTGCTGCTGCTGATGGAGCCGCTGTAACACAACGTAAACTGTGTACACCAGACGTCTGTCTCACACATCTACAATGTTGATACGTGACTCGGACACTGCTACGTGAAAAGTTAAACAATTCCATCATGGCTGACAACAATCCAACATGACGGGAATGACAACATCTGATTTCTGGAATTAAAGATGGCGTGTTTGATATGTAACTTTCTGTTAGAGTCAGCTGTCGTAGCATTATTTTGCGCACGACTTGAGAGTGTTGATGTTTGTTGAACTTTACCAGGTGATAATGTCAGTAAAACTGTTGCTGCTGGGGTTTCCACCTACCATGGCTATCAGAGTCTTGTGTCGTTACTGGCGTCAGTGGAACCGTCGTGCTGGGTGTCAGATCCTCACTCGCGTCAGTCGTGGAGGCTAAAACAGGGGGCATGTTGTTCAGAAGACGATACAAAGCACATAAACATTTCTGTTTCGCCTTTCTAGATATGTTTGGCTTTCAATATTATGCATGATTAAATTCTAAGTACATATCTTACGGACAAAGTGTTAACCATATATCATTCAGTTTGATTGAGATAACTCTTATAGGCACGAGTGAGTGAGTGAGTTAAAATTTAACGTCACATCGGCAATATCTCAGCCATATCGTGACGAGAACATCTAATATCAAAATTAATTATATGTCTACAAACCTGTCAACTAAGGACAGTAAAACAACTAGAATATCACAAATGGAATTAAAACTAGCATGGAAAGTTAAAAACAACATCACCATTAGGACAATACACTATAAGATCAGGCTATAGATCGCCAACAACTGAAGGTAGATCACCACACTGGGGACCATGGGGACTTACAGTACCTTTGCTACCACACCATCCCTTCAACCGCTGGCGAGTATACAGAATGCTAACCAAAATTAAAACAACAAGAATACTACGATTAAAAACCTTGTAGATTTAAATTTACATCGAATGTTTGTGGACTTACGTACCCTCTCAGGGGGACAATAATTTTACAATACTTCAACCCCCTTTGAGGGTACAGCCACTAACAATTCTAGTTCCTAATCTAAACTACCAATCATTAAAACACATTTATATTCAGAACATATACTCAACACATATTCAATCCAGAAATCAATTTCCTTTAAAAAAACAATAATTAAATGAGCACTGACTGTGTTAAAAAGATCCTTAACAGTTTTTACAGAAAAACCCTTATCCCTTATGATGGAGAATTCAACACAGTCAAGCAGGATATGCTTGACCGTGACTCTCTCATTACAAGGGATACAAAACGGAGGATCCTCACCTTTTAAAAGGTATGCGTGAGTGTATCTTGTATGGCCAATGCGACATCGTCGCAAAATGACTTCTTCAAATCTGGACTGACAACCCAAGTATGTATAACCAATGTAGGGTTTTATTTCATGTAATTTATTTATACCTACTTGGGTGTCCCACTTCTTCTGCATCAGATCACGAGTGTAAGCTCTAAAGCTAGCTTTGTAGTAAGAATAAGGAATAAGAAGTGGTGTCACAGATTTGTTGAGTGCTGCCGTAGCAGCAAGATCGGCCATTGCGTTACCGGAAATGCCAACGTGACTGGGTAACCAACAGAAGACGATGTCGTATTAGCCAGTGGCAAGATCATTATATAATTCAATAATTTCAATTAAAAGTGGATGTTTACAAGAAAGATTTTTAATCGCCTGAAGGCAAGAAAGAGAGTCGGAATAGATTATATATTGTTTATGTTTATGGCGTCTTTGAATATATTTAAGAGCTGTTAATATGGCGTTAGCCTCGGCGGTAAAAATAGAACTGTTGTCTGGTAATCTAGAAGATATTGTTCTGGATCCAATGACAGTGGCACAAGCTACTGCGCCACCGTCCTTGGACCCATCTGTAAATAAGGATTTATAACTGCTATATTTATGTTTCAATTGATTATATTCTTGTTTATACTGTAATTCATTCGTTTCCGATTTTTTAAATGTGGTCAATGTTAGGTCCACTTGGGGCCTAACCAACTGCCAAGGAGGAGAAGAAAGAAGACGGGAAGGAGCTATATTTTCCAGCTCAATGCCGGCAGCAGCAAGAAATGGTTTAATTCTTAAACCAAGAGGCGGTACAAGCGAAGATTTTTTATTGTATAAGTCCTCACACAGAGGGCTGAAAACACAGTTATATGCAGGGTTTGACTCACTGGAATATAATTTTGTTACATACTGTAAAGCTAATTTGATACGTCGCTGCTCAAGAGATGGCTCATCGGCCTCAACGTACATGCTGTCAACAGGTGAAGTTCGAAAGGAGCCAAGACAAAGTCTCAGACCTTGATGGTGAACAGAATCTAAAAGTTTCAGGTTGCTTTTACAGGCTCCACCATATACAATGGAGCAATAATCAAGTTTTGACCGGATCAGTGATCGATAAAGTTGCAGGAGGGTAGTTTGGTCCCCTCCCCATTTAGTCAAGTGCCTTCAGGCATTTAGTTTTGAGGGATTTGATATGTGGTAGGAACGTTAAATGCGAGTCAAAAATTAATCCCAAGAACTTGGCCTCCTTTACAACTTTGATGGGAGTGCCATCTAGAGATAGTTCACTGTCCTTATGTGGCTTATATGTTCTGCAAAAATGTATACAATTAGTTTTGGACTTCGAAAATTTAAAGCCGTTTTCAAGGCACCATTTCTTTATTTTGTTTAAACACAACTGCAGTTGCCGTTCAATAGTATGCATATTTTTACCTCGGCAAGAAATATTAACATCATCCACGAAAAGCGATCCATCAATTGAATCGTTTAAAACTTTTGACAAGCTGTTGATCTTGATGCTAAAAAGAGTGACAGATAAAATACTGCCTTGTGGAACACCCTGATCCTGATTGTAATGATCAGACAGGGTAGAACCCACACGGACCTGGAATTGTCTGTCATTTAAAAAGTTATCAATAAATTGAGGCAAACGACCTCGCAAACCAAAGTCATGTAAATCCCTCAAAATACCATGTTTCCAGGTTGTGTCATATGCTTTTTCAAGATCAAAAAAGATAGACACAGCATGTTGTTTATTAATTAGTGCGTTTTTAACAAATGACTCCAGTCGCACTAAGTGATCGACAGTACTTCTGTTTTTACGGAAACCACACTGTATATCTGTGATAAGATTATTTCTTTCCAAGTACCAAACAAGTCGATTATTTATCATGCGTTCCATGGTCAAACACAGCTAGTTAGTGAAATAGGTCGATAATTGGACGGATCCGTATGATCACGTCCAGGTTTAGGTATTGGTACTACTATGGCGTCACGCCATGACGGAGGAAAGTTACCCGATGTCCAAATATCATCAAAAATATTGAGAAGCGTTTCTAGGCAGGATTCTGGTAAGTGCTTCAGGAGTTGATAATGTATGTTATCAGCTCCTGTAGCAGTGTCATGAGCTTGATCAAGAGCAGTATGGAGTTCATGAATAGAAAACGTTTCATTATAATCTTCCCCATTATCAGAATTGAAATTAATAGTTTTCTTTTCTTATTGTTTTTGATATTGCTGAAATTTAGGTACATAATTTGAAGAGGAAGAGTGTTTAGCAAGGGTTTCACCCAGTTTATTAGCAATATCTGATTTATCAGTAAGCAATTGATCTCCATGTTTAGGATGATGGACAGTGGATTTAGTACCTTTACCTTTGATTTTCTGGACCATGTTCCATACCTTGGACATGGGTGTCCGAGAATTTATTTTGGATACATAATTTTGCCAAGATTGGCGTTTGTTCTGTTTAAAAGTACGCCGTGCTTTAGCATTTAAAATCTTAAATTTATTGAAATTATGCACCATAGGATGGCGACGGAAATAATGTTCTGCTTTTTTCCTTGCCTTCCTAGCTTGTTTGCACTCATCGTTGAACCATGGTTTTCTTATGTGTGGAGCTGCAGAGGACTTTGGTATACACTTATCAGCTATGGAATTCAGTTCATCAGAAAAAGATTTGATAGTATCAGAAACGTCAATAAAACGTTCGGGTTTAAGTTTTTCAGCACACAGTGTTTCATATAAAGCCCAGTTAGCCTTTTTAAAATTCCGCCTTGATGATGGAGGAACATCAGCTGGAGTTACAGCTTTTAATATAGTAGGAAAATGGTCACTTCCACACAGGTCATCGTGGACTGACCACTCGAATTCATTTAATAGTTCGGAATTTGTCAATGACAAGTCGAGAGCAGAATACGTCCCTGTGCCAGGGTGTAAATATGTGTTGGAACCATCATTATAAATACATAAGTCATTGTCAGAACAAAAGTCCTCCAACAGTTTACCTCTAGTGTTTGTATTTACACTACCCCAGAGTGGGTTGTGCCCATTTAAATCTCCCATTATAATACAGGGCTTCGGGAGTTGGTCATATAGAGCTTGAAGATCAGTTTTAGTGAACGTCGAAGACGGCGAAATATAAAGAGAGCATAGCGTAAACGCTACGTGTAAGGTAATTCTCACTGCAACAGCCTGCATATTAGTATTAAGTGAAACAGGGCTTTGAATAACGTTTTGTCTGACTAAAACGGATGACCCGCCAGTAGCTCTATCACCCGGAGGTGAAAAAGAATGATATGCATTAAAATGACGAAGGTCAAATGTATCTGTTTGCTTTAAATATGTCTCTTGGAGACATATCGCTGAAGGTGTGAAATCTTGGACTAATAGCTGTAATTCATGTAAATTAGTCCTCAATCCTCTGCAGTTCCACTGTACAATATTATTGGAATAAACTATCTTTTGGGGGGATTTATTGGGGATCTACCCCGCACTCTTTTGGAGGGCGACAAGCTATGTGCCCTAGAATGGACGTTTTCAGAAACGTCCATGTCTTCAAGAGACCCGTATTTATTAAACAATTGAACTTTATTTTGTGACCCCTTGGGAGCTCTGCCACTTTGTTGTTTTGAAACATCAGGCTTAGGCTTAGATTTACCTTTAGCAGTTTGTTGTCTATCAGTTGTAGATTGAGACTCAGTGCGTGACTGCGAAAATGATTTATGATCAGAAGAAGACTTTGATGTTCCAGGAAGTGATTCTTCAGTCTGTGATGACATAGCTGGGTATAGAAGTTGTGGAGAGTCACTGTTGACCCAAGTCAAGGTAGTTTGGCAGCTTGTAGATGACTTTGTTATTTTAGAGCTGCGCACAGATGATGCGTTTGCTACTGTAGCATAACTTTCTGGAAGATCAGATCTCTTCACCAGTTTTTTTGCTTCAGAAAAAGAGATGTTTTGGGTATACTTTATTCTGTTTATCTCCATTTGCTCTCTCCAGATTGGACACTGTTTCGATGAAGATGAATGGTCACCTGAGCAGTTGGTACATTTTTTAAAATCACTGTCACAATCTTCTGTTGTGTGTGTTTACTCACCACAGTGAGCGCACACAACAGGCAATGTGCAGGTATTTACGCCATGCCCATACTTTTGGCACTTGAAGCATCTCAATGGATTTGGAATGTACGTTTCCACTTTCCACCTGAGTTGACAGTAACCAGCCTTTATTGATGTGGGAGCAGTCGGAATAGAAAAAGAGAACAAATATGTGTTTGTTTGTTGGATCTCATTGTTTTTCCGGGTAGTGAAACGTTTTACATATAGTACACCTTGTTCCTTCATTTCTGAGGCAATATCAATCTCCAGCATATCAGCAAAAAGGCAGTCTCGGTCTGTCACTATGCCTTTGCTGGTGTTAAGTGTTCGGTGGGCAGAGACTGATACGGGAATGCCGACAAAAGATTTAGTTGACAGGAGATTAGTTGCTTGTTGTCTCTTACTGCATTCAATGAGAAGAGACCCTGAACGCAAACGTCTAACGTTTTCAACATCTCCTGCTATGCCTTGTATGCCTTTTGAAATGGCAAAAGGGTTCAGCTTCAGGGGTGTCTTGTCAACGGTCTCAAGTACTATGTAACGTGGCCAATGGTCAATAGATGTGGAGGGTCTGAGTTCATTAATATCAGGTTCTGTGTCAAGAGGACGTTTTTTCTTGGTGACAGGGGTTTCGTAAGCCATGGCTAGTGCTTTAAGGTTCATCATCCGAGCTCCCCACCCACCACGGAGTATCACAAGGACAATGCTAATAACAAGTGGGTTTCCAACTTGCAGCACCAAGGATACTCGGATGATATACTCCAGCAGAAGAGTTATAAATAACAAATCCACCAGATTGGTCCATGAGCCACCGCCTTCTGGGCATAAGACTCTAGGCAAAGTTCAAAACATCAGTGTGAAAAATCGTGAACATTTGATATAAACAAATGTACCAAGTCCAAAAGTAAAACATTTGCAAATTAAATGTGTGTAATGACATACAAGTCCATACACAGGGCTTGGCGTGACCAGCCGATTGATAGAATCGGGCCGATTCTACCACCCGTCTAGGTGAAGTAAGGGCCAAAGTGGTGTGTTGAGCAGCAGGAACACGGTTCAGGCTCCTACTGCCCTCAACCACCAGACTACCGTCGTCCACCGACACGGGACGCAACCCACGGCAAACAGGTTGCCCAATTCGGTCACTCCTTGCGACCAGCAGTGGGGTGCTATGGACCTAGTTGACCCGGGTCCACACGGGGGTTTGAACGGCTCTTGGCGTGACCCAGCACCCACCAGAGGAGGTGGCCTTTCACGGGTGCCCTTATAGGCACGAAAAAAGTTACACATCCTAATATTAATTTTTACAGTTTGAAATTCTGTCGATCGATACCGGGTGATATTCATCCCTCAAGTCAAAATCACCACGGGCATATACATCAGTGAGGTAAATACAGGGAGAATTAAAAACTGAGTTTCCTGAGCTGGGTTTTCCTACCTACCCTGTAGGTCTTGTGTCGTCACGGGCGCTGGTGGTGAAACCATGTATTTCTGGCTCGGGTCAGTCGAGGCTGAAACAAGGAGAATGTTAATCAGAAAACTATACATAGTACAAAAATATTTCAATTATTACTGCTGGCCTCAGGTTCTGCTTTCCACGAATGTTTTTGCCTTTCAATAGTATGTATTGATAAATTCAGTTATAGCAGAGGTGTTTAATGTATGGTTTGCTTTCATGGAGATTTCATTTCCTAAGTATATTTTCACAGTCTGCTTCAGTAAATGTAGTAAGGTGTGTTTTGTGCATTCACGGTTTTATGAGAGTTGAGATAGGCCCCTTTGTTGATGTGCTGTAATTGCATAGATGCATATTTTCCTAAAACATAAAACATGAATTTGAAATGTAAAATCATCTCTGCTCAGAGCACACAATTTCAGTTCAACTTTCCGACCACTATTTAACTAATCACATCATATTTATCGACTTAATTATGTATAGTTCCTCAGTTCATAATCTTGGCATTGTGCATATGTTGATCAAATTGTTGCCATTTGATAAAGAAACAGCGAAGAACAGGAATTATGAAATTGTAAATTGTGTCTTAATACGTTTTGCACGACTCTGTACCCGGTATTTTAGACAAATTCTAATGTGAAGCAGATTAAAACTTTGGTTTTTTTCAGGCAGTGTGAAGGGCAACACGTCAACATGAGTCAGTGTTAGTGCAACACAGTTGTAATTTGTCAGGCAGATTCTGTGAAGCTCTCACAAAATGGCTGAATATCGAGCGACAGCGGCAGAACACACAACTACTACTGAGGCGGAAACTCATGAAGTATCCGTGACAGAGGTAAATGTCATCAGGTCAAAGGTTAACGGCAAGAGAGGGCACATAATTTAATCGAATATTACAAGTCTATCGGGGAAAACACTGCGTTGTTATGTTTCCCCAGACCTTCCATCGTCCCCGTCGGTGACAGGCTAAACACAGGTCTAGGTGTAAGCATTGCGTGAAGCAAACACTTGGTTCCCACAACGTTCATACTGCTTTACAGCAGCCATATAATATACATTTACACTATCTCATCTAGTTTCATAAGTCAGTTTAAAGTGATAAAATGAGAACTTACCCACCAATATCGTACGTCCTAACAAGAGCGACACCTCACTGCCACGAAGCACAGCTGCCAGCTATGACGTCAATGTGACGTGTTAGGTTAGGAGCACGACAACGTTTGGCGCTCGCCTGCTTGGACTGATCAACAGCTCTATGTGTAAATATTTCCACTTGTCCGATGTTTGCTGTCTAGTTTTGTTTTAGTTTTATGACAGTAGCATGTTACAACACAGTTCGCGTTACCTATGGCATGACAAAGGTATATTAGCATATCGGACACTACCCTAAATTGCATTAATTCACCGACTGTTTGTATCGCGTAATTCCTTATTTAAGTGTTTAAAAAGACGTCATATCTGGATATTAGTGGACCTCAAAGACTTAGGTGTAAATAACTGAGATCACTCTGTCAAACAAGGACATTGGGGTACTTGCATTGAGCGTATACTACTAAATATAACCTTGAAAGACAAACTGATGTTTTCTGAGCCAGTTACGTTAAGCATAGACAGGTATTCCCCATTTCAGTCTAGATGTGAAATACAGATACCCAGATACAGGGCACGCTGATTATTATAATGTATGTTGTGCTACGTGTAGACAGACATTCCCCAACTCAGTCTAGGTGTGAAATAGAGATACCCAGATACAGTGAACCCTGCTTATAATGTATGTTGTGCTACGTGTAGACAGACATTCCCCAACTCAGTCTAGGTGTGAAATAGAGATACCCAGATACAGTGCACCCTGCTAATAATGTGTGATTTTAAGAAGACAGAAATACTAAAATAGTGGCAGATTAAATCTGACTCAAAATGTTGTAGGACTTATGTGTCCTCTCAGGAGGACAATAATTTCACGGTATGATCCAGCATGATCCAGCATGATCCGGCATGGCGCCACCCACACTCACGTCGCAAGGATGTTCGGTTGTAGCCGACTTACAACAACCAGGCTAATGACCCGTTACAGACAGACAGGCAGGACGCAGGACAGGCCGAGGAGTGGCAGACCTCTGGCCACGAACCCAGCTGTAGATCGGTACCTGCGCACACTGCATTTGCGCAACCGATTTCTCACTGTGACGTCATCAGCAGCGACTGCCCTGGGTCATCGTATCAGCCGGAGGACTGTGTCCAGGAGACTTCTTCAGCATGGCATCCGAGCCTACAGACCCTACCGTGGTGTAGCACTGAGGCGTCAACATCGTCCCAGACAATGGGACAGAGTCTTATTTACAGACGGGAGCACCTCCTGAACAGACCTGATGGCAGGCAACGAGTGCATCGACGCAGAGGAGAGCGGAAAGCACGTTGCTGCGTGCAGGAGGTTGAGCCGTTTGGAGAAGGAGGCGTTATGGTGTGAGGAAGGATATGTGGTGACAGAAAGACAGATCTGGTTGGTTATGGATGGGAATTTGAATGGGCAGCGTTATATTGACCAAGTCCTTCGGTCAGTTGTTCTACACTTCCTGCAACAGAATCCAAGAACCGTCTTTCAACAGGACAACGCCCCATGTCACACAGTTCAACGTATTCAAGGCTTTCTAAACGCTAACAACGTTGTTGTCCTGCCATGGCCATCAAGCTCTCCTGATCTTTCACCCATTGAGCATTTGTGGGACCACCTTGGGAGACAGATTCGTGCCAGACAAGTCGCCCCAGTGAACAGGCAAACCCTCATGCAAGCTTTGAGGGAGGAATGGAACAGGATACCTCCTCACGTGATCAGACGTCTGAACTCATCTGTTCGACGTCGTGCTAGAGCCTGTATTGATGCCGGTGGTGACCACACTTGATAATGACTCACATGCGTGTCTCTGTGTCACTGACATTGTGTTATCTCATAAAACTGGAGTGATCGAATACAGGACATATAAATATAAATATCATGTGGTTTCACAATTATTGACCTCGTTTAATGAATTTGATGTTCCACAGTCTTCACCTATTTGTCTTCAAATTACAACATTGATGTTCTGTTCATGTTTTGTTATCTTTGATTAATTGGCTTCAACAATGTGGTATCGTTTCTTTTCGTATTGGCCAGTAGCAAGATCATTACACAATTCAATAATTTGTAGTAAAAATGGATGCTTGTGGGAAAGATTTTTAATAGCCTAAACGCACGAAAGAGTCTAAATAGAGTGTATACTGTTAATGTTTCGGGTGTTATATATTTAAGAGCTCTTAATATAGCGTTTGCTTCTGCAGTAAAAAAAATAGAGCTGTTACATGGTATTCTAGACGATATTGTGAATAATGCAGAACATCACTAAAACTGGCATATTTGTATCGTTTTTGTGAGCTTTAGTGAACACGTCAACTAATACATCAGATACATCTACTGACATTATTTCAAACACCGTTTCAAGCAAGTATCTTTTTGGAAAATTATGTCCACACATTCCTTCTTGTATATTGTAGGACACAATACCCCAATACAAATGGAAAATACAGATGCTATTCAAAATGCATTGAATACCAAATGAAGACTCTATATACCGAATATGAATGATAAGAGTTATTGATACACACAGTGCCTCACTTTTGTTTCATATCATTTGCGATACAGGATGTAATAAAGTAAAACAGGCAAAACCACTATCATTTTAGAGTTCAAATGACCCTTCTAAATCTTTTTTTAAATATATGACATATGACATAACCACGAAATAATTACCAAAACATTGCTTACACAGTTTTCCTTTGGAAGCTATCTACAGACTAAATAAACACTGAACTGTCGCCAGACATGTCCAGTTTATCATATCTATAGCCGTTTACTTTCTATTTGGATCAGTTATCGATGTGTAACAATACATTTGAGGTATATACTTAATGTAAGCACGATACTGCTTAATAATTTTGCAAACCCTGTCAAGTACAGATTCTGTCGACTTCCATGTTTTCGCACATTGCAGTTATCAGAAACCTGAACAGAGAATGTGTCTAGGGAGAAGCACTGACACATTGTTACTGCCGTTTGTAAGTTTAGGTGTCATAACGACATGTCTATCAATAGATCTAGAATATTCCTCCCACTCTCCGACATAGGTCATACTTCATGTTGTCGATATTTTTACGTCAACTAATTTAATAGTTATTTAATGTTTTACAATATGCTGTACCCCATATATTCAATGAACAGTAGTTACATGTATATATTTCTGAAGTCAGTCCTTATTCCTTGTGGTTTTTCCCGCAACCTTCCCTCGGGGAAAAAACAATATGGCAGGGCAGGAGGTGATCGGAAAGAAAGTCAGTCATAAAAAGTCGCAATTTTCAACAGAAAATAAAGTCACAGGAAAAACAAGTCACAACAACTGTTTATTAATGTGCAATTGTGGTCATAAATCGCAATGGTTTGGATGTGATGCTTTATATATTTACTCATTATTGACCTGTGATCTCATTATTGACCTGTGATCTCATTATTGACCTGTGATCTCTGATAGCTTAACTCTATAATCTCAAGGCTTTTTTTCAGAGGGTGGAGAAACTAACTCAAACAAGCAACCAATGTGTTGACGTTGTATCTATGTCAAACACTCTTACATGAATGTTTGTCTTACATATCCTCTTGTCGTTCACATCGAGTGACATCTCACTTTAATGAGCAGCCTATCCTGGCGAGACAGTTTGCGTTCATCCAGTTACAGTAGTCTGCACCAATACCTTATAGCCCTTGTGCTGTGCTTTTTAACTTGGAGAGGGGTTCTGCCACATTCTCTTCAAACAATATCATTGCTTGCAGTTTTGAGAAACCTTTCACACATTGTTGCTGTACATTTTCAATAAGTTTACAGCATGAGATCCCCTATACTTCTGTACACTTACACACCTTAGGAACAGTCATAGCATTAAATATCATATTACATGTGTACAATGTCGTAACATCCTTTTTACTGTGTGAACCAAGAGTAGTTAGTGCTTTAGTACAAATAAGTTTAGCTGTTAACATACTACCCAGTATCTTTATCAAGATATAATTTCTAGACACACACCATAACATTAAGATGTAAAAAAAAAATAACATCACAATAATGAACTGGTCAACAAGTACTGAGAAAAATACTCAAACTTCAAAAGCAAAATCACTGATGGTGAGTTAATTTATGTATGCATGCACTGAATGTGGAATAAAGTAAAGCAAAACGTCCAGTGCAGCCTTTAACTTTATTATTTTAATTATTAACTTGTATCTATCTGAATAATTGATGATGTCAGATGATTTGTATCAGATATACTCTAAGAACACCAGGGTTATCATGCTCAAAATAATCAAAGTATAGTACACTGATACTGGCTTCATGACAGCTTTCATAGGCAAAAATCACTCTTAATTCAACAGTTCAGAAACATTGGAATGTTTATCTATCTTATAAGTTCTTCCCTTATATGTGTGCCAATGTATTAACATACTAATGGTACCATTATTTTTGTGTATTCAGTTTTGGAATATAAAGTACCAAATTCATTTTTGAGCTGTAGATGTGTGTGTATTTTTGTAGATTGATAATTTGATTCACTATGTTTATTATAATCATAAACATTTCTGAATGAGACTGGCATATACGTTAACTGTTTCATTTTCTTTTGTAGAGGCTAAATATCAGAATGCCAAATCCTAGCTGTCACTAACCTCATTCATATCAATCCAAGCGCTTTACCTTGTAATTTCACAAGGCCGTCGAAAAATATATCCGCTACACCTACCCTGACGCGATGGATGACACGGGACGTAATGGGCGATGTTTTCGTCATCAAATGTGCTAAAATGAAGATGTTAACTATTTCAAATCAGTGTGGTCGTTCAGATCTATGTTTTATGTGTACAATTTTGTGGTAATGTTAAAGCACATGTCGTTGATGAAAGTAGGTTGTGTGTCATTGAATACATATCGCCTATGTAACGACGATTTTCGTGTCTCGAAACTGCTTAAATAACGTTTTCCAACACTGAAAGTAACGATGGCCGTTGTTCTGGTGACGTACACTTTGCCATAGTATGGCTGAAAATGCTATGAAAAACTTCTAACCACCCGTCCTCGGATTTTTCCATAGTAAATGTATGGCGCGTCTCCCTGCAGTGAAGGCCGCCATGCGGCAGTGGTTGCCTGGGTCAGTGTTGGAGTGTTAGTGCAGGCGCATCAGACCCAGGGAACCAGGCTGCATGAAGCATTCCCATTGGTGATGTTACATGCCAGCCTGCAGACTACTAGATGTTTAAACAGCTGAACACGAATGGCTTGGATGAAGCTTCCGCTCCTTCCATAGTGGCGACGTTAGGTGACGTCACGGGCGATTCTGATTACGAGACTGATAGCATGAATGAGACTGAATGTAATCCGTGATATATTTAGATGCACTCTACTGATCAGCAAACATGTGATGATGCTCCACCAGCATTTTCTCAGCCACGTGAGAAGTGGAAATCCCAAACTCGTGTTATATAATCATTCATCATTCACATTTGAATCCAAACGGACTGTAGTTGCTGTGGATCTAAGGTGTGTCTGTGGAGCGCAAGATATTGAATATAAAGACTATGTATTTTTCTTTGGCCTCATGCCATATCACATTGCTGGCGTTTGTTTGAGTTATGAATTTAACTCGGAAATATGAGAGGAACTCATAACACCCTTTGGGTAACGCTGGTCTCAGATACAAAATGATCAAGAAGCACCTTTGTAAGTCGAAGCTGAAGTTCCCTTGACAAGAAATGATCAGAGATGACAGCAGGAAATTGCAGCTGTCTATGGTTAATGTCTCTCTCGGATGTAAAGTGAACACACGAAAATGTATTGTAGCATTGGTCTCTAACATTAGTGAGCTTTGCATGTTTTCGAAGCTAACATGGCCTCAGATGTAAGGTGAATTAAGAGCACAATGAATTTATCATTAATCACTGATACAAACTCCTTCTTTTTAGGCTGGACAGGGACTTGATTCATTGGTCTCGAATGTTTTCAACTTGTAACTCGCTTCAGTCTCAGTCTTTTCCACCACCATTTGTATCAGTTCTAAGATGTACGTGAAACAGCAGATAATGTGCACTGGTGTAGTATATTTGTAAAACATAAATGATGACGAAAACATCTGTACAAATACATACACAGATAATAGATGAAGAGCTTCGAATCATGTTAGGTGAGTATATGAGCGATCATATAAAAAATACCGGATATTACCTTCTACGCAAACCCCTTTTCCAGATCGAGTCTTCAAATATCGTTGACCTGCGTGGCACATACCAGATTGAACCTTGAAAACGGAGAAGGAAAAATGAGTTTATGTTGTCCTCTATACCTCATCTAATAATATAATTTTGAATATATATATATATATATATATATATATATATATATATATATATATATATATATATATATATATATATATATATATATATATATATATATATATATGACCTATATTACCCATCTAGTGATTTGATTGACATCACCGGTACTACGCTGCATGTTTAAATATAAATTACGATATAGTTCCCTGTTATTCACATTTGGTTTCTTCTGTTGTGTGTACCACTCCTAATTAAATACCCCTATTGACTCTATGATTGCGAACACTTCTCAGCGTGATGACTACAATAGCCCAACACTGATGGCTGACGTTCAGGCGAGATTTAGGTCACGTAGCTCATTTTAAAATGTTTACACTTCACACGTGTTTTGATGAATTTCATTGCTTCATTAACTGAGATCGTTGGTGGCAGAAACCTCAAGGGGGGTTAAAGTGCTGTAAAATTATTGTCCTCCCGAGAGGGTACGTAAGTCCCATCACATTCAAAGTAAATTAAAGCTTTCCACTGTTTTACTTGTAGCATACGTGTAATTTTAATGTATGGCTAGATATGACGAAATTGCTAACGGCTGAAGGGACGGTGTAAATCCAGCTGGGGACCATGTAGGAAGCAAATGTACTGTAAGACCCCATGGTACCCTGTATGGTGATCTACCTTCAGTTGTTGGCAATCTATAGCCCGTTTTTATTTTGTATTGTGCTCAGTAATTAAACTGTTTTAGATATCATTACTAGTTTTTAAATGAATGTCTGTGATATGCTAGTGGTTTTGCTGTTCTTCGTTAACAGTTTTTAGGCACCCGTGAAGAGCCACCTCCTCGTGGTGGGTGCTGGGTAACGCTAAGTGTTCTTCTCCCGTGTGGACCCGGGACAGAATGTGTCCACAGCACCCCATTGCTGGTCGTAAGAGGCGACCAAATTGTGCAACCTGTTGGCCGTGGGTTGCGCCCCTGTGTCGGTGGAGGAGGGGATCCTGGTGGTTGAGGGCACTGGAACAAGAACTAGGTGATCCTGTTGCCCAACACACCACTTCGGACCCAACTTCACCTAGACGGGTGGTTGAATAGGCCTAATTCAATCAATCGGCTGGTCACGCCATGCCCTGTGCTACATATTGTACTGTTGCACCAAAGTTTGAAAATTATCTTTTGATATTTTTAAAGTCTTGGCGAACTTTTGGACTCCGAATTTCGATACCTAAGTTAATGTTTTTGCCTAGAGTTGTATGCCAGAAGGCGGTGGCTCATGGGCCAATCTGGTGGAATCATTAATCTTTTAATTTTTCTTCTGGAGTATATCATCCGGGTATCCTTGGTGCTGCGAGCTGGAGACCCGCTTGTTTAAATGTCAAAAGTATGAACGTGGTGTCAATAGCTGCACAAGTTCCATAACATGCGCTCACTGCGGTGAAAAACCTCACGTGACTGAAGATTGTGATAGTAACTTTAAAAAATGTACAAACTGCTCTGGCACTCATTCATGTTTTTCTAAAGACTGTCCATTATGGAAACAACAGATCGAAATAAACAAAATTAAATTCACCAGAAATACTAGTTTTGCTGATGCCAAAAAGCTTGCTGTTCAGACCCCACAACCAAATCAGTCATATGCCTTAGTTACTCGAGTATCCGCTGGAACGAGTCAAAAAGCAACTGCACCTATGTCCACCTTTTCCACATCAGGCCAAACTGATCTGACATGGGTTGACACTGATACACCTGAGGTATACTCACCTCACCAGTCAACACAATCGAATCACAATCGAAACCACCAGTCACAGTTGAAGTTCAATATCGGTCAGTGTCAAAGGATAAATCATCATCACAGTCTACCCCAACACTCTCTATTGGACATTATGGGAAACAGGTTTCAAAAACCAAAGTGAAACCAAACAATGATACTTGTAAGAAAAATCAGAGTGGCAGAGCCTCTAAATGTGCAGAAGATAAGATCCAGATATACAATAGGTTTGGATCCCTTGAAGCCATGGACGTGTCCGAAAACATCCAGCACAGGGCACATAGTCTGTCACCCTCTCGAAAGTCAAGGGGTAGATCCCCAATAAACCCCAAAAAGAAATAGTTTCTTCGAACATTATACAGTGGAACTGCAGAGGCCTTAAAAATAATTTGCATGAGCTACATCTATTAGACCAAGACTTTCAACCGTCAGCAATCTGCTTACAAGAAACGCATCTAAAGTAGACAGATTCTTTAAACGTTCGTCAGTTCAGCGCATATCATTATTATTCTCCTGCTGATAATAGGGCCACTGGAGGATCATCCATTCTTGTCAGAAATGGCGTTATCCACAGTCATGTGAAACTCACAACAAACGTTGAGGCAGTTGCAGTACGACTTACGTTGAACATTACACTTACTCTGTGTTCATTGTACATTCTGCAATCATCAACTCTTATTCTGGCTGATCTTCAATCTCTCTTTGATGAACTTCCCAAACCATGTGTACTCATGGGCGATCTGAATGGCCACAACCCGCTCTGGGGGAGTGCGACCACAAACACTAAAGGTAAAATTATTGAAGATTTTATTTCAAATAATAATTTATGTATCTACAATGATGATGCAGATACATATTTACATCCTGGAACAGGAACATATTCAGCCCTTGACCTGTCAATAACTGACTCCAGCTTACTTAATGAATTTGAATGGTCAGTCCACGATGACCTTTGTGGAAGTGACCATTTTCCTACTATACTTAAACGTGTGACCCCATCTGATACTCCTCCATTATCCAGATGGAATTTTAAAAAGGCTAACTGGCCTTTATATACCATACAATGTGCTGACAAACTTACACCTGAACATTTTATTGACGTTCCTGATGCTATCAAGAGCTTTTCTGATGAACTAAATAACATTGCTGATGAGTGTATTCAAAAGTCCTCTGCAGTTCCACATATCCGAAAACCATGGTTCAACGATGACTGCAAACAAGCTAGGAAGGCAAGGAAAAAAGCAGAACATTATTTCCGTCGCCATCCTATGGTGCATAACTTAAATAAATTTAAAAACGCGGCGTACTTTTAAACAGAACAAACGCCAATCTTGGCAAAATTATGTATCCAAAATAAATTTTCGGACACCAATGTCCAAGGCATGGAACATGGTACAGAAAATCAAAGGTAAAGGTACTGTCCATCATCTTAAACATGGAGATCAATTAATAACGGATAAATCAGATATTGCACATAAACTGGGCGAAACCTTTGCTAAACATTCTTCCTCTTCTAATTATGTACCAAAATTCCAGCAGTATAAAAAACAACAAGAAAAGAAAAATATTAACTTCCATTCAGATAATGGGGAAGATTATAATGAAGCTTTTTCTCTTCATGAGCTCCATACTGCTCTTGATCAAGCCCATGATACTGCTACTGGAGCTGATAACATCCATTATCAACTCCTAAAACATTTACCAGAATCCTGCCTAGAAACTCTTCCAAATATGTTTGATGATATTTGGACATCGGGCAAGTTTCCTCACTCATGGCGTGACGCCATAGTAGTACCAATACCTAAACCTGGACGTGATCATACGGATCCGTCAAATTATCGACCTATTTCACTAACTAGCTGTGTTTGTAAAACCATGGAACGCATGATAAATAATCAACTTGTTTGGTACTTGGAAACAAATAGCCTTATCACAGATATACATGTACAATGTGGTTTCCGTAAAAATAGAAGTACTGTCGATCACTTAGTGCGTTTAGAGTGAGTGAGTGAGTTAATATTTAACGTCACATCGGCAGTATTGCAGCCATATTGTGACGAGAGCATTCTTAAAAATGGAATCTATGCATATGATAAAAACCTGTCGACGAAGGACAGTAAAACAACTAGAATATCACAATGAGAAATAAAACTAGCGTGAAAAGTTAAAACCAATATCCCTATTCAGACAATACAATATAAAAACAGGCTATATAGATCACCAACAACTGAAAGTAGATCACCATACTAGGGGCTATGGGGACTTACAGTACTTCTGCTACCTGCATGGTCCCTAGCCGGATTTACACCATCCTCTCAGCTGCTGGTGATTGTATGCAAGATTAGCCCCAAATTCAAATGACAGAAATACTACGACTAAAAACAGGAAGATCAAATTTGACTTGAAATGTTCTGGGACTTACGTACCCTCTCAGGAGGACAATAATTTTACAGTGCTTTAACCCCCCTCGAGGATACAGCCACTAACACTCTAAGTTACTAATTCAAACTTCCAAGCATAAAATATTTATCTATTTACAATTCATTTAGCAAATCTAATTCTTTTAAAAATGCAATAATTAAATGAGAACTAACACTATTAAAAAGATCCTTCAAAGTTTTTGAATTAAAATATTTATCCCTTGTGATGGAATATTCAACACAGTCAAGCAGGACGTGCTTGACTGTGGTTCTTTCAGCACAAGGGATACAAAACGGAGGATCTTCAGCTTTTAATAGATAGTCGTGAGTATACCTCGTATGGCCAATGCGACATCGTCGCATAATGACCTCCTCAAATCTGGACTGACAACCCAAGTAAGTATAACCGATATAAGGTTTTATTTCATGTAATTTATTTATACCTACCTGGGTGTCCCACTTCTTCTGCATCAGATGACGAATATAAGATCTTATTGTAGCTTTATAATCTGAGTATGGAATAGGAAGTGGTGTCACAGATTTGCTGAGTGCCGCCTTAGCAGCAAGATCGGCCATTGTGTTACCAGAAATGCCTTCGTGACTAGCTAACCAACAAAGGACGATGTCGCACTGGCCAGTAGCAAGATGATTGTACAATTCAATAATTTCTATTAAAAGTGGATGTTTACAAGAAATATTTTTAATAACCTGAAGGCAAGAACGAGAGTCGGAATATATTATATACTATTTACGTTTCGGGTGTCTTTGAATATATTTAAGAGCTGTTAATATGGCGTTAGCTTCTGTTGTAAAAATAGAACTATTGCCTGGTAATCTAGACGATATTGTTCTGGATCCAATGACAGTAGCACAAGCCACTGCGCCACCGTCCTTGGACCCATCTGTAAATAAGGATTTATAATTGCTATATTTGTGTATCAGTTGATTATATTCTTGTTTATACTGTAATTCATTCGTTTCTGATTTTTTAAAATGTCGTTAATGATATACTATACCGGCAGAAGAAATAAATGGTTTAATTCTGTGCTCAAGAGGAGGAACAAGAGAAGACTTTTTGCTATACAAATCCTCATAAAGCGGATTGAAGACACAGTTATAGGTAGGGTTAGATTCATCAGAATATAATTTAGTAATGTATTGTAAAGACAATTTTATACGACGTTCAGTAAGGGATGGTTCATCGGCCTCAACGTAGAGACTATATGGCATTTTACGAGATTTACACGACTTCGGCTTGCGAGGTCGTTTGCCTGAATTTATAGCCAACTTTTTAAATGACAGACAATTCCAGGTCCGTGTGGGTTCTACCCTGTCTGATCATTACAATCAGGATCAGGGTGTTCCACAAGGGAGTATGTTGTCTGTTACATTATTTAGTATAAAGATAAATAGTTTATCAAAAGTTTTAAATGATTCAATTGATGGATCGTTATTTGTGGATGATTTTAATATTTCTTGTCGTGGGAAAACTATGCATACTATTGAACGGCAACTGCAGCTGTGTTTAAACAAAATAAATAAATGGTGTCTTGAAAACGTCTTTAAGTTTTCTAAATCCAAAACTAATTGCATACATTTTTGTAGAAAATATAAGCCACATGAGGACGCAGGACTATCTCTAGATGGCACTCCCATCAGAGTTGTTAAGGAGGCCAAGTTCTTTGGCCTAATCTTTGACTCCCACTTAATATTTCTGCCTCATATTAAGTTCCTTAAAACTAAATCCCTGAAGGCTCTTGACTTGTTGAAAGTTGTTTCCAACTCAAAGTGGGGAGGGGATCAAGCGAACCTCTTACACCTATATCGATCACTGGTGCGTTCAAAACTTGATTATGGCTCCATCGTATATGGCGGAGCCTGCAAAAGCAACCATTAAACTTCCTGATTCTGTCCACCACCAAGGCTTTAGACTTTGTCTTGGGTCTTTCAGAACTTCACCTATTGACAGTCTCTACGTTGAGGCTGATGAACCATCTCTTGAGCAGCGCCGTATAAAGTTAGCTTTACAGTACATTACTAAGTTATACTCTAATGAATCTAACCCTGCCTATAACTGCGTTTTCAATCCCCTTCATGAGGATTTATACACCAAGAAATCCTCGCTTGCCCCTCCTCTAGGACACAGAATTAAACCCTTTCTTTCTTCGGCCGGCATTGAGCTGGAAAACATAGCTCCCTCCCGTCTTCTTTCTTCTCCTCCTTGGCAGTTGGTCAGGCCCCAAGTTGACCTAACATTGACCACGTACAAAAAATCAGCAAAAAATGAATTACAATACAAACAAGAATATCATCAATTAAAACATAAACATAGCAATTATAAATCATTATTTACAGATGGGTCCAAGGACGGTGGCGCAGTGGCTTGTGCCACTGTCATTGGATCCAGAACAATATCTTCTAGATTACCTGATAACAGTTCTATTTTCACAGCTGAAGCTAACGCAATACTAACTGCTCTTAAATATATTCAAAGACACCCTCAACATAAACAGTATATAATCTATTCCGATTCTTGCCTTCAGGCTATTAAAAATATTTCTTGTACACACCCACTTTTAATTGAAATTATTGAATTGTATAATAATCTTGCTACTGGCCAATACGACGTCGTCTTCTGTTGGTTATCAAGCCATGTAGGAATCCCTGGTAACACACAGGCTAACCTTGCTGCTAAAGCAGCACTCAACAAATCTGTGACACCACTTCTTATTCCTTACAGTGATTACAAAACCACCATTAGATCTTATATCCGTGATCTGATGCAAACGAAGTGGGACACCCAGGTTGGTATCAAGAAATTACATGAAATGAAACCCTACATTGGTTATACCCACTTGGGTTGTCAGTCCAGATTTGAAGGGGTCATATTACGACGATGTCGTATTGGTCATACAAGGTATACACATGCATACCTGTTGAAAGGTGAAGATCCTCCGCTTTGCATCCCTTGTGATGAGAGAACCACGGTCAAGCATATCCTGCTTGACTGTGTTGAATTCTCCATCATAAGTTATAAATATTTTAATGTAAAAACACAGTAAATGCTCATTTAATTATTGGATTTTTAAAAGAAATTGATTTCCTTGTTGAATTATAATTGATATGTTCTATAGATAGTTGTATTTTAAGGGATGTTAGTATAGATTAGCAACATTGATCATTGGTGGCTGTACCCACAAAGGGGGTTGAAGTATTGTAAAATTATTGTCCTCCTGAGAGGGTACGTACGTCCAAAAATTTTCAAAGTATATTTATACTTTCCAGGATTTTTAAGCATAGTATTTGTGTTCTTTTAATTTTGGCTAAAATTTCTTACACTCGCGAGCAGCTGAAGGAATGGTGTAAATCCAGCTAGGATCCATGCAGGTAGCAAAGGTACTGTAAGTCCCAACGGTCCCTAGTATGGTGATCTACATTCAGTTGCTGGCGATCTATAGCCCGTATTTTATATTGTATTGTCCAAATAGTGGTATTTGTTTTAACTCTCCACACTAGTTTTAATTATAACTGTGATATTCTAGTTGTTTTACTGCCCTTTGACGACAGGTGTTTATAATGTATGCATGTTTCTTTTTAGTATCAAAATGTTCTCGTCACGATATGGCTGAAATATTGCCGATGTGACGTTAAATATTAACTCACTCACTCACTTAACAGTTTTTAGATTGTTTCAAACATTCTTCATATAGATCATGTATTTTTTTTATTGTTCTCGTCACGATATGGCTGCGATATTGCCGATGCGACGATAAATATTAACTCACTCACTCACTCACTCATTACTGCATTTGAAACAAATCCTGAAGTGAGAAGAACTGCATTTGATTTCCAACTTGATTCTATCGTAATTTGTTTATTTTCTTGACATTTTGCTGGAGTGAAGCGGTTGCCATGCAAATCACCAGTATGATGTATATATAAATCCAGATTGTATCATTCGACGCCTTACACGCGCATGCTGCATGTCGTTGGATAGCAGGACCCTGGCACCTCACGGAGAATTTTTCCGTTTGTTTTTTGGCAAATTTATAGCCGAGCAATTAAGGTTTCTGTGATTTTAGACTGTCTGATTTTCTTCCACAGAAGTCTCGGTGGAAGAATTTTCTTCCACCCAGCCTCCGGTGGAAGTCGCTCGCCCCATTGTATTTTGGAAGCCTTTTACTTTGTCATATCTATGCATGTTATAGATCGTTGGAAACTCGAGGAAACGCTGTCTCCAAAAATGCAAACGTGAATCTTATGCTGCCCCTGGTAACCAGTCCGCATTGAATCTCCTACATGATGGTTTGTGTAATTTTCTTGAACCTCAATTCTTCTATATCACAGCAATCATCGTGCCACCATCACCCGGTCATGATGTAATGGCAGACACACTTACGAGTCACCTTAGAAAATGCATTTTTATAGTGCATTCAAAAGCCATTCAAAACGCACATGTTGCGCATTTAGTTATGGAGCTATAGAGGTATTATTGTGCGGAATGCAACAAATACCGGAGGTGATAAAGACTGGCGGAGTTCTGTACACTGAATCTGTACACTGGCTGCACCGGCGTCGTTAATATTTACAACTATAAAGCATTTGCAAGATCATGTATGTGGGATTCTGGAAATATGTAACATGCGGGTGTGCAACATTAGATAGTCGAGCTACACAGGAATCAATATACCTGACAGAGTTCAAGTTGCAATAGACTGGGATAAAGCCATAAAAGCAATACCTGTAGTCTTAATATATAAATTTTTACTGTGGTGGAAAGTCCTTGAAAGTGCGGTTCTGCCCAAATGTAATATGCATTCGAGTCGCGTCTGATAATCAAGCAATGCGCGTCTTTAATTAACTGCACTTGCGCTCATAGTGGGTAAAGTAGTCGGGGATCTGGCACGCGTCTCCCATCAGTATTACGGCGCTTATAATTTCACGATCCATCATTCAAAATTTAATGTATAAAATGCGTCGCAAAGCCCTTGCAAGTGCAGCGCTTCTAAGTTATAATGTGCATTCAAAGCACGTCTGATAGTCAGGCAATGCGCGTCATTATGTAACCTTTCTTCTGCTTCTGGTTGGTAGAAACAGGGATCTGGCGATCATGTTCCATCAGCTATTATTTCAACATCCTTAATCCAAAATGAAAGATTTAAAATGCATCGGAAAGCCCTTGAAAATGCGGTTCTACCAGGGTGTAATGCACATTCGTGTCACCTCAGAGAGTCAGGCAATGCGCGTCATTATGTAACTGTACTTGTGCTAATGG
Organism: Haliotis asinina; assembly: GCF_037392515.1. NCBI lineage: Eukaryota > Metazoa > Mollusca > Gastropoda > Lepetellida > Haliotidae > Haliotis > Haliotis asinina. The sequence continues at coordinate 41,022,343 of NC_090292.1, read as the reverse complement.
CGGGGAAGTGGCGCGCATCTTTTGTCAAGAAACCACTGAACTTTGCTTCTGTTTGGTTTCCATTTACAGAAATACGAAAATCACAGAATCTAAAATGGAGTTGGAAACTCAGTAAGTTTCAGTGAATGGAAACCAACTGGATTCCACAATTACCCACATTACGCATGGTTTCCAGGTTTTTGAAAAACCAAGTCATTTTTGTAGTGATACAATAGGTTGGGCTCACTTTCAAGGTTTTATCAATATTTATTCAATATTCTTAAAAAAGCAGGCGTAATGCTGGTGACACATGTCGCCGTGTTTCTAAGTTTTTCTATCATATCCAAAAACATGTTTTCGCTAATAGTAATATGGCTTGTATCAACTTTGATATATTTGAGCACGTACATGAAATTCATTATTTTAACACGGCCCATGGGGTTTCTGCAGATGGTATTAAAAATTACATGTCAGCTGTCAAATCCTTTCACAGTTACTGCCAAACATATGTTAAAATGTCACCAATTTGCGTAGGTTTACAAGTGCTACACATTTTTCATATATAGGTGTCCGTAGCCAGTAGCGAAGAGGTCCGTAAGTCTGTTACAGATTTCAGAGAACCAGAAAACCGCCGCCCAATTCCGTTGTTCAAAAGGGGTGCACAGATCCTGCAACCAGACTGGAGATGAGGGACATCCTGGACCGGGCCAAGGCAGATCAACTTCCATCTGATGACGATAAGCGCCTGGTGATGCGGTACTTCTCTTGTGGAATAATTCAACTTGGAAATGCCAAAAGACCTTCAGTGGCGTCGTGCATGAAGTTGGCTGATTTCAATAGGGTTCGGTGTGTTGCCAGGAGGTACCAAGTTTGTGTTGCATAGCAGGCGAGGGGACGATCCCGCAAGGTGTGCCGATGATTGTGAAAGGGTAGGTGGCGCACCCCACACCCGTCACTCCCGTTCGACAGGAGGCTCAAAGGCGATTTGGTGGTAATTGTTCAAGTTTTGCCGAGTCAAATCTTTGCGATTCCATATGGTGTGGCATATGGAAAGTGAACGCTCTATTGCTGTAGTGTCTGCAGCTATTTACGTGAGGCATCTACTTATTACATATTTATGTAAACACATTTGAGTTATCTGTCCAGTATGCACGGCAATTGTACGGGTATTGAATCCGTGAGCTACGGTTATCATGGTGCATGCTAAATTAAAAGAACAAGCTAACACCGTTCCTCTCTAATATAAAACAGTAACCTCCAATCAAAATAATATAAAATTAAAACGTGAAGTCTACGTCCTTCTCTCTACACTGAATCACTAACCCAAACCGAAATAACCTGAATGACATAACCTTAAAGCTAAACAGCATCAATACCCAGGCGCTTAAAACTGAATATGAACTCTGACAATCCGCTACTGAACTAATAGTACTTGTAACTGAAAGAACGTAAAATTTCAGATAAATGCAAACCTAAAAGCACAAATTAACGCCGCTTAAAACAGTAACCCCAAACCAATCTAACATAAAAATAGCGTGAAAAGTATCAGTAGAGAGAAGGCTAAAACTAAACTTAAACACTATCAAAGTCATGACAAAAACCTAACAATACTGATAAAAATAAAAGCTACAAGAAAACAAACCAGAAATAAAAAAAAAGAGAAATGGGGTAGGTCGGATGTAACCCTTGACACAAGTGAAATTCTATACATGCATCAAAGTCAGTCGGTCGGCCGAGGCATTGAGAGTATGTTTCCAGGTGATGGTTTCAATACCTACAAACTGACCTGGAAAAAAATGTCTGTTTCCGAGGGTAAAACCAGGCAACATGACGGTCTCTGCCTACAAGTAGAAGGTGGAGGAGGCGAACCGGCGCTTGAAGTTGATGTTGTGACGCAGTCTGGATGCCAGCACATAATGATGGGACCTGCACTGCTGGCAAAGGATGGCGTCCACTTGACGTCAAAAGGCAGTGGGCAGTTCTGGATTTCATTTCGTAAGTGTATGTGTAACACTCACTCACTCACTGACTCACTGACTCACCCACTCACTCACTCACTCACTTTTGGATCCCACCACATGCACGGGCCTTGGCTTTGGGTGGTTTTAAGGGTGGAAAGACATGACGACATCCACATGTGTCGCACTTCCGGTCCATAGTAAAACAATACCCTGGGGTCGATGTACGAATCATGACAAGTACGCGCAGCGTGAAAAGCTGCCTAAATCGAGTTAAATCGGCCTTAAAAGCGTCCCGACGACGAACCTGTTGACGACAGGTCATTTCTGATGACACCACCAGGAAACCAGCTTTACGTGGATGTGCAACATGTGAATGGGCCGTGAATGTTCACCGCCCGTACGGCCGTTGACGGCACACAACGTGTCTTGTCCCCTGATATAATGGTCCCTAATATGGTGATCTACCTTCAGTCGTTGGCGATCTATAGCCCGTGTTTTATACGGTATTGTCTGCTTTCAGTACCACATTTTTTACTTTTCCATGCTTGTTTTATACCCATATCTATGATACCCTAGTATTTTACTGTCCATTGTGACAGGCTTCATTCTTCAAAGTGTTTTAATTTTCCTCACATAAAGTGCTTTCCTCACGATATGGCTGAAATATTGCCGATTTGACGTTAAATTGTAACTCACTCACTCGTTTGTGTTCCTAATGTACCGCAGTGGTCGCTCGATGTCGCCCACTGTGAGGGGCATCTGCTACCAAAATCCGCTGGCGATATCTCTCCCACAGGCGTGGAATGGTCCTTTGTTGAGCATTCATGCGTCGGGTATGTTGAGACTGGTCAGCTTCAAGGAGACCAATGGTGATATCACGGTTGGATTCACTTTAGACGTAGCAATTTCGCGTTCGTTAGTAATATTCCAAATACAGTTAATAATCGACAGACAGCGATCAACCTTTGATACCCATTATTGAGGTTATCTGATCCCGAACGTTCATATGCATTGCATTGTATATTCTGCGACACTACGCGCCAAAACTAACAATCATACCGTTAAATACGGGTATTTTACGGATGGTGCGTTTTGTTGTGATTTTTCAAGACATAAGCACCATAGGACTCATAAACAGAGCCAAGCTCTTGTAAAAGCATACATAATTATTCAAGAAGAAGCAAGATGTACAGTAAGCAAATATCTCTTTTCTGAGTTCAGTTATATTGGGGACAACATATTTGGCCTAACAATGGGTACTAGTTATATACCCCTCTTTGATATGTTCACATACAATTCTGAAGGTGTATACAAACTGCAAATTGAAAACGAGAAGTTTGTTCAAGCAGTTTAACTTTATTGACCATTTGACTTCGTTCAAACAGCCAGATGGATTTACCCAATAAATCTGATAATGGCCAGATCAACCACACCCTTCTAACACTTTATTACCCCGAGTAAAATTTATGTTTCATGTCTCGATGTATTTAGAAACTAAGCCTGTCACAAACTTCTGCATGACAAAAGGCATGAGTTTCTGACAACTGCTTTATGTGCAGTAATATTATGCCAGCTCAAACACTCAATTTGAAAAGCTGTTTTCATGATGTTGCAGTCGGCACGTGAAAGTCAGGGCATCATCTTCTGTGTTTCGCATGTCCACCAAATTCTGAACATGGGTTGCTTGGTCGGGAATAATTTTAAAAAAGACAAAATTATCTCAATCACGTTTTTGATTTTCATCTGTTGTAAACGTTATTACAATTCTGATTTAAACTTAAGCAAATTTATATGGCAATATGGTAGGTTTCAGGCTCGAGTTGGCGGTGTTTGAATAAAAAGAAATATGACTGACAGTTCGGCTAGAAAATTAGAAGAATCGGACGGACAATGAAAAAGAACCAAAAACAAAAACAGAAAATAACAAAATTATAAAAGATCCTCAGATAATCCCAAAAGGCATCAAGAACTACATGTTTGAAACATGTGCTTATTGAGTACCCTTTTATGACAAGTCTTTCGTAACGTTTACTTACGTGTGAGTGGCTTCGTCCAAAATTGGCAGGTCCTTCCTTCTTCTCGATAGGTGATTCATCTATAGATAAACGGCAGGTTAAAGTCTCAGCATCATAGTCAATATTCACACATTGACCATGTTCAGCACATTTAAGCTGGCACAGCTTGATACCAATGTTCTTGATAACATAACCGTCCATCTTCTTAGGTGTAGACTGTTTCGTGCTTCCTGTTGAAATCACAAACATCAGCAAAATCGTTAATGTCAGGAGTTGTTTCAGACGGTCGCTCATATACCTCAGTGCCATGTCCGAGTGTTATTGAAATCACCACTCGTAAGGTGATGCACGACTACCACGAGGTTCAAGAATCACGGTCAATGCAAAGACTATTTTCACAAATGTCTGGAGGCTATCACCAAGTAGAGAGTCAACCCAAAAGATATGAACGACTGTGTCTGATACACAGTGAGCAAAAGATTTGAACAGCTATATCTAGAAGCTACCACCGGGTAGACAGTCAGTTCAAGAAACGCGGCTTGAAGTATACGGCAAACACAAGAACACAGAAAGTTGCAACGATTGTCATGAATATGCAGAGAGTACGTGTCAGTTGTTCCTTTCAGCTAAAGGACTTCTCAACACCTGATTGGTCACACAACACGGTATCGATGTGCTGCTGTGAAATTGTGTTGATGGATGTTCATTATACACCAGACTCAATCATTGCATGCCATCATCTTGGAATCTGAACATTTCTGTGTGCACTGTTAAATTATAAACACTACACCCATAAGTCATCCTTAAATGACTGAGCTAGATGTAGCTCTGGTCATTAATCTACACTGAGGCTGAATCATTCACTCATGGATGCAGTTGATATCTTTGTTAGTCATACTTCATTCCACTGTGCTTTGACAGTTGGGCTAACTTTTCTTACATTACCAATCTCTATGGACATGACCCTGCTAAGGCAATGGCACCTCAGAACATTTAGTTACAGGTATAGTGACAATGACTCCTCCAGGCACTTATCAATACCTTAAACAACAATATAAATTTCTGGACTACGAATGCATATGCCCACTAAATGACCCCAAGTGAGACTGTTCCTTATGCCCTCCCTTTGACCCCTGAGGTACCCAACATCCAACAGCAAAGCAAGGAGTTATCTACAGGTCAGTTATATCTTTGACCCCTGAGGTACCCAACATCCAACAGCAAAGGAAGGAGTTATATACAAGTCAGTTATATCTTTGACCCCTGAGGTACCCAACATCCAACAGCAAGCAAGGAGTTATCTACAAGTCAGTTATATCTTTGACCCCTGAGGTACCCAACATCCAACAGCAAAGGAAGGAGTTATCTACAGGTCAGTTATATCTTTGACCCCTGAGGTACCCAACATCCAACAGCAAGCAAGGAGTTATCTACAAGTCAGTTATATCTTTGACCCCTGAGGTACCCAACATCCAACAGCAAAGCAAGGAGTTATCTACAAGTCAGTTATATCTTTGACCCCTGAGGTACCCAACATCCAACAGCAAGCAAGGAGTTATCTACAGGTCAGTTATATCTTTGACCAACGATTAACATTACCACTGACCATCTGTCCATCCGTGAATGAGTGAGTGAGGGTAGGTTTACGCTGAACTCAGCAATATTTCATCTATGTGGCGTGGGTCCATAATTTATCAAAATTCACAGTTTGTTTTCTGTGTTGATGTGTAAACTGACATACATGTGTTCATTGGAAACGGTTTCACGACTTCCTCTTTAAATATTCATATTGTAGATGTTGTCAAGAACTATTTGAAATCTAAAACACATCGTGTGTAGTCGTCGACAGCTGGCTGATCATGTGTCCTTCAAGATAGGATCACATGTTAGCAACGGCCCATTTCCATACTTACCGTCCCATTTCGAGAATTAATTCTTAATGGGAATTCTTGGCGATCTACAGTCTAGTTTTATATTGCATCGTCCTCTTTAATTACACAAGCTTGCTGAGCTATGGTGTCCACCCCTGATGACCCAGAGTCACTACAGAGTATTGTAACAACACACACGTGTTAAGTTTAATAAAAATGCAGAATCTAACCTTAGATGATACTTCTAGATCAGAGTGCTACCTCTGTATAGACAAATCAAAAACACACTTCAAAAAAAAAAAAAAAAAAAAAAAACAAAGAAAGAAAGAAACGCAGAATGCAATTCCAAAATTACACATATGTAAACTCAAACATTTTGTAGGGTTGCATGTGTTTTTAGAAGATCATACTTGACCGAACACAAGCAAAAATGAATTTGAACGGTTTTATCAATCAGGATTGCCGTGATGTGCGTGGATGTCATGGAACACGAATATCAAACACAATGATTGTTTTGATTGTTTCTCACGTGCAAAACATGAGTACAGCATGTCACTATAAAAGACTCAAATGAATCTCACAATTCAACCCACGACCTTTGCAAGAACTGTACACGATAATGGGACGTCTCAACGCTGCCGATCAAAATAAGGCAATTGGTCATTTGTAAGCTAACGAATCCAAGAAAGAGGTGGCAATGATCTTCAACGTTCATCCCAACACAATAACGGCACCCGTGGCAAGCCACCTCCTCGTGGTGGGTGCTGGATAACGCTAAGAGCTTGCCAACCCCCGTGTGGACCCGGGTCAATTTGGTCCATAGCATCCCATTGCTGGTCGCAAGGAGCGATCGAATTGGGCAACCAGTTTGCCGTGGGTTGCGTCCCGTGTCGGTGGAGGACGGTAGGCTGGTGGTTGAGGACACTGGTTCCAGGAATAGCGTTCCTTTGTCCAACACACCACTTCGCCCCTTACTTCACCTAGACGGGTGGTAGAATGGGCCCGATTCTACCAATCGGCTGGTCATGCCAAGCCCTGTGGTATTACTTGTATCTGTACAATTTATCTTATGAATTATATTTTGACTTAGGTCTTGGCTCGTTCTTTTGGTTGTACAATGTCATTCAATTTTGAAATATGTCTTCTTTCATTTGCCTAGAGTCTTGTGCCCAGAAGGCGATGGCTCATGGGCCAATCTGGTAGACTGATTACTTGTTTAATCCTTCTGCTGGAGTATATCACCTCAGTATCCTTGGTGCTGCAAGTCGGAGACCCACTTGTATATAGCATCGTCTTTATGATACTCCGTGGTGGGTGGGGAGCTGAGGTGATGAATTTTTACAACTTCAACATGGCTCTTGAAACCCCCTTGAAAAAGAAGCGTCAACTTGATAATGATCATGATGACAATGATGGTTGTCAAACTCCTAAACAAATTGAGTACTGGCCGAGATTTCTTGTCATAGAATACTGGCCGAGATTTCTTGTCATAGAATACTGGCCGAGATTTCTTGTCATAGAATACTGGCCGAGATTTCTTGTCATAGAATCTCCGGACAAACAACCTATAAAGTTAAATCCATTTGCGATTTCAAAAGCTGTATATGGTATAGCAGGAGATGTAAAGAACATCAGGCGTATGAGATCTGGATCACTTCTAGTTGAATGTGCTAAGCGACAGCAAGCTACCAACTTACTCTCTCTTGAAACATTGGCGGGACTCCCTGTTTCAGTGTCAGTTCACAGGTCACTTAATTCAAGCAAAGGCATTGTAAAGGACCGAGATCACCTCCTAGATGACATGTCTGAGCTTGATATTGTTTGTGAATTAAAGGATCAGGGCGTGACAAATGTGAAACGCTTTACTCGGCGTAAAAACTCGGAAGTAATTCCAACCAATACTTACTTGTTTTCTTTCGTGTCTCCGTCTCCACCAAGAAGTATCAAAGCAGGATATTGCAGCCTTGCAGTTGAGCAATATATCCCCAACCCACGGAGGTGTTTTAAATGCCAAAAGTTTGGTCATGGGGTAAAAAATGTTATTACTTGTGCTCACTGTGCAGAAAAAACACATGTTACGGAAGATTGCGACAGCAACATTAAGAAATGCGTTAACTGTTCTGGTCAACATTCATCTTCATCTAAAGATTGTCCTATATGGAAAAGAGAGATGCAGATTAGTAAAATCAAAGTTGCTCAGAACATTAGTTATAATGAGGCTAGGAAACTCGTACCATCCAGTGATCCAAATGGTTCATATGCTTCTGTAACTAGAAAAGTAGCTGCAGTAACATCTTCAATTGGCTGTCAAACAGATCTGACATGGACACATTCTATCAATCCCGAGCCCACCTGCACGTCAGAGTCCAGTACACAAACGCCTGTTGAGCCTTCTTCAGCTAAACAAGTTCCTGTTAAATTATCAGCTGTTACTGTAACTTCAGTTCAGCCGACAGGAGCACAGAATGATTCAGCCAGTTCACAGTCTAGGAAGGGGAAAAATTCGTTATCTAGATATAAAACTGACTCTTCTCGTAACAACGAAACTGTTAGAGTATCAAAAGGTTCTGATGATCCCATCAAACTTTATAATAAGTTTGGATCACTTGAAGTGATGGATGTCTCAGAGAGCATCCCTCAGAGAACAACAAGTTTATCGCCGAAACGTAATGGGCGAACAAGATCTCCTGTTAACCCGCCCAAGAGATGAATACTTCTCTACCTTTGATTCAGTGGAATTGCAGAGGATTGAAGAATAACTTAAATGAAATCCAGTTACTCATACAAGATCTTAAACCGTCAGCATTATGTCTTCAAGAGACATATCTTAAAAATACAGATAACTTTAATCTGAGACAGTACAGTGATTATCACTCCTTTTCTCCTGCAGGAGATAAAGCTACTGGAGGCACTTCTATTTTGGTTCATCAGAGCGTCATCCATAGCCCTGTCGCTCTGAATACACATTTACAAACTGTTGCTGTTCGTCTTACTCTGCACATGGCACTGACATTGTGCAGCTTGTATATACCTCCCTCTTCAAATATTCAACATTCAGATCTTCAAAATTTATATGATCAGCTTCCGAAACCATGTCTTATCATTGGCGATCTTAACGGGCACAACCCACTTTGGGGTAGTGTCACCACAAATACTAAAGGTAAAATCCTTGAGGAATTCATTTCCGATAATAATTTATGCATTTTCAATGACGATTCAGCTACTTACCTACATCCAGCTACGGGAACGTATTCTTCCCTGGATATATCATTTGCCGACTCAAATTTATGTAATGAATTCGAATGGGAGGTGCATGATGACCTATGTGGGAGTGATCACTTCCCAACTATTCTTAAAGGCATTATCCCTGGGGATGATCCACCCTTATCCAGACGGAACTTCAAGAAGGCTTACTGGTCCTTATATGAAACACTTTGTATTGATCATTTAAAACCTGATGTTTTTGTAAACAGCGAAGATCCTATAAAGCTGTTTTCAGATATAATCAATAACATTGCTGACCAAACTATCCCCAAGTCCTCTGCAATTCCACATATTCGCAAACCATGGTTTACTAATGACTGTAAACAGGCCAGAAAGAGTAGGAGGAAAGCGGAAAAGTATTTTCGCCGCCACCCTACAGTACATAATTTAAATAGAGTAAAAATTTTAAATGCCAAGGCTCGACGCACTTTTAAACAGGGTAAGCGTCTGTCTAGGAGGAACTATGTTTCCAAAATTAATTCCCGTACACCTATGTCTAAGGTGTGGAATATGATACAAAGAATTAAGGGCAAAGGTTCCAGATCTACTGTTCATCATCTGAAGGATGGTGACCGGTTATTAACTCATAAATCTGATATTGCCAACAAGCTTGGTGAAACTCTCGCCACACATTCTTCTTCGTCCAATTACGTACCTGAATTTCAACACTACCAGAAACAGCAGGAGAAGAAGAGAATAAATTTTACCTCAGACAATGGCGAAGACTATAATTAATTATTTTCATTACATGAGCTACACACTGCCCTTGAGCAAGCTCATGATACAGCGTCAGGAGCTGATGGTATTCACTATCAGCTCCTGAAACATTTGCCCAAATCATGTTTGGAAACAATGCTAAATATTTTTGATTCAATATGGACTTCGGGAAATTTCCCGTCTTCTTGGCGTAATGCTATTGTAGTTCCTATTCCAAAGCCTGGCCGGGATCATACTGATCCGTCGAATTACAGACCAATTTCTTTAACGAATTGTGTCTGTAAAACCATGGAGCGTATGGTAAACAATCGATTAACATGGTTTCTTGAAACTAACAACCTTATCACAAATATTCAGTGTGGTTTCAGGAAGAATCGTAGTACCATTGATCATTTGGTACGTTTAGAATCCTTTGTAAAAAATGCATTTATCAATAAGCAACATGCTGTATCGATCTTTTTTGATCTCGAGAAAGCATACGATACCACTTGGAAGCATGGCATTTTAAAGGATTTACATGGTTTCGGTTTAAGGGGTCGTTTACCTCTTTTTATATCACAGTTTTTACAAGGCAGGCAATTTCAAGTCCGGGTAGGTTCTACCCTGTCTGATCATTACAATCAGGATCAGGGTGTTCCACAAGGCAGCATTTTGTCTGTGACCTTATTTAGTATCAAGATCAACAGTTTATCCAAGGTTTTAAACGATTCAATAGATGGATCACTTTTCGTGGATGATTTTAATATTTCCTGTCGCGGTAAGAATATGCATACTATTGAACGGCAAATGCAATTATGTTTAAACAAAATAAATAAATGGTGTCTTGAGAATGGTTTTAAATTTTCTAAGACAAAAACTAATTGTATCCATTTCTGCCGTAAGTATAAACCACATAAGGACCCAGAATTATTTTTAAATGGCACTCCTATCAAAGTGGTTAAGGAGGCCAAGTTCTTAGGTTTGATTTTCGACTCTCATTTAACTTTTCTTCCGCATATCAAATCCTTGAAAACAAAATGCCTGAAGGCACTTGATCTATTGAAAGTTGTGTCAAACTCAAAATGGGGAGGGGATCAAGCTACTCTCCTGCACCTATACCATTCACTTGTCCGTTCGAAGCTTGATTATGGCTCCATCATTTATGGTGGAGCCTGTAACAGCAATCTAAAACTCCTTGATTCTATCCACCACCAAGGTCTGAGACTTTGTCTTGGATCGTTCCGAACTTCTCCTATTGACAGTCTCTATGTCGAAGCCGACGAACCATCTCTTACACAGCGCCGTATCAAATTAGCTTTACAATATATTACAAAACTATACTCTAACGAATCCAACCCTGCTTTTAACTGTGTTTTCGATCCTCTTTATGAGCATTTATACAACAAAAAGCCTTCTCTTGTTCCGCCTCTTGGGCACAGAATTAAACCATTCATTTCTGCTGCCGGCATTGAGCTGAAAAGTATAGCGCCTTCTCGTCTTCTTTCTTCTCTTCCTTGGCAATTAGTGAGGCCACAGGTTGACCTCACATTAACAAAGTTAAAAAAATCAGACACAAACGAATTACAATATAAACAAGAGTTTATGCAACTAAAAAATAGTTATAGTACATACAAATCCTTATTTACAGATGGGTCCAAGGATGGTGGCACAGTTGCTTGTGCCACTGTCCTTGGATCCAGAACAATATCTTCTCGATTACCTGATAACAGCTCCATTTTCACTGCAGAAGCAAACGCAATATTAACGGCTCTTCAATATATTCAAATACATCCTAATCATGTACAGTATATAATTTTTTCTGACTCTCTTTCTTGCCTTCAGGCTATTAAAATTTGTCTTGTAAACATCCACTTTTAATTGACATAATTGAATTGTATAATGATCTTGCAACTGGCCAGTGCGACATCGTCTTTTGTTGGTTACCCAGCCATGTAGGTATTTCTGGGAATGCAATGGCCGATCTTGCTGCTAAGGCTGCACTCAACAAATCTGTGACACCACTTCTTATTCCATACAGTGACTATAAAGCTAGCATTAGAACGTACATTCGTGATCTGATGCAAAAGAAGTGGGACACCCAAGTGGGAATAAATAAATTACATGCCATAAAACCTTATATTGGTTACACTCACTTGGGTTGTCAGTCCAGATTTGAAGAGGTCATTATGCGACGATGTCGCATTGGCCATACGCGTTACACCCACAGTTATTTACTGAAAGGCGATGATCCTCCGTTTTGCATCCCTTGTGATGAGAGAACCACGGTCAAGCATATCCTGCTTGACTGTGTTGAATTCTCCATCATAAGGGATAACTATTTCAATGTCAAAACAATGAAGGATCTTTTTAGCACAGTTAGTACTCATTTAATTCTTGGATTTTTAAAAGAAATTGATTTTCTTATTGAATTGTAATTGATATGTTCAGTAGATAGTTGTATTTTAATGATTGGTAGTTTAAATTAGTAACTTAGATTGTTAGTGGCTGTACCCTCAAAGGGGGTTGAAGTATTGTAAAATTATTGTCCTCCTGAGAGGGTACGTAAGTCCAATACACTCATAGTCAATTTAAATCTACTACAAGTTTTTAATCGTAGAATATTTGTTGTTTTAAGTAATGGCTAAATTTCAGGATTATCGCCAATAGCTGAGGGGATGGTGTAAATCCAGCTAGGGTTCATGCAGGTAGCAGAAGTAATGTAAGTCCCCATGGACCTTAGTATGGTGATCTGCCTTCAGTTGTTGGCGATCTATAGCCCCGGTTTTATGTTGTATTGTCTTCTTTAATTCCAATGTTTTATCTTTCAATGCTAGTTTTATGTTCTGTGATACTCTAGTGTTTTTACTGTCCTTCGCTGACAGGTTTTACTTTTTCTCTTTTTTCATCCTAACATTACTATAACTTATATTGTTCTCGTCACGATATGGCTGCAATATTGCCGATGTGACGTTAAATGTTAACTCACTCACTCACTCAACACAATAACTCGATTGTGGAATCGATCAATTAAATCCATCAAACAAATTCGACAAATGACCGACCAAGATCAGGAAAACCTGGAATCACCACACCTGCCCAAGATTGGTACATCCGGGTAACACACCTACGTGACGTCCATCTTACCAATCGAGATACACCAGAAGAACACTTTGGAGGCTGAAGAGCGTCTGATCAGACAATCAGGAACTGTAGGAGTAGGAATACGTGCCAAACGTCCAAAATTTGCCCCGTCCTTGACACGGCCACACCGACGATGTAACACGGGACCTGACAAACTAGAGGTGCATATGGTTTAGCGTTGAACCGTGTTATCTCCTTAGGCATGTGATGGTAGAGACCCTGTCTACAGACGACGTCATGTACGTTTTGCTCCTAACTGCATCAGACAGGTGGACAGATTCGTTGATGAAAGTGTTAAGGTGTGGAGAGGGATCTCATACACCAGCAACTTGTGCTTGTCCAGGGCAATCTGACGGCCAATCGCTACATCGACGTCCATTAGCCTGTTGATCGTCAACGACAGCTCTTCTAACGGGACAAGCCAGGCCCCACAAAGCATGTATCGCAATGGAGTACCTGTCCAGTAACAACAACAATACTCTCCGCTGGCCCTCCAGATCCCCACATCTAAACCCAATCGCGCACCTTTGAGATCAGATCGATAGACGGGTACGTCGAACTTCGTAACCCACACAAGAATCTTCAACATTTGTTCCAACAACTTACTGAATCTGTGCCCGGGAGGTGTCAGGCAGTGGTAGCATCCGGAGGTGGTCATATTAGGTACTGACTTCAACACCACCTGGTGGACAAGTAATGACTGTGATGACCGTTATACTCATGAAATATGGACAGGATAGTAATGCATGGCTCCACAAAATTATATTCATGCATCTTTGTTTTCCACTGATGTGCATGTCCTTGAATAACACCAAATTTTCAGTGATATTTTGAGTTTTGCGTTTCTTTCTTTGTTTTTGAAGAGTGTACTTTTCTCTGTCTCAGCTATTTCGGCATCAAATAACTTCCGTTAGCAGGCAATAGATATATTAACCATCATTAAAACATCAGGCTTTTGGTGAACTATGTTGTTTGTGATTCCAATCTTAAGGTATAAAGCTCAAAATATAAGTATTACAGAATGTGTTCATTTAATGTTTTTTTTTCAAAAAGTTGGGGTAAAGTATTAAATATTTTATTATTGGTAGTTTAGATTCGTAACTGAGATTGTCAGTGGCTGTATCCTCAAAGGGGGTTGAAGGATTGTAAAATTAGTGTCCTCCTGAGATGCTACGTAAGTCCTGAAACATACAAAGTAAATTTAAACTTACCAGGAATTTTAAAAGTAGTATTTTTGTTATTTTAATTTTGACTATTTCTTACAATCACCAGCGGCTGAAGGGATGATGTAAATCCAGCTTGGGTCCATGCAGGTAGCAGAGGTGCCCCTGGTCAATAGTGTGGTGATCTACCTTCAGTTGTTGGCCTATCTATAGCATGTTATTCTATTGTGTTGTCCCTTCTAGCCAAAATGTTTTATATTTTTTTACTAGTTTTACATGTATACCTGTGATATTCTAGATGTTTTACTGTCCCTTGTCGATAGATTTATAAGATACGCATACATCCCATTTAAATGTTAAATGTTCTCGTCACTATATGGCTGAGACATTGCCGATGTGATGTCAAATGTTAACTAACTCACTGACTTACTTGGGGTAAAGGAAGATTACTCATTACTCATTGTTCTGCTCAGAGAGGAGAAAGAAACCATTAGATTACCCACTGATAATGACACAAAAACGGTATACTTATGGACCAAATTGACTTCAGTCATGTCTTATCTAAGTTATCTAATGTATAGTTTCATTTTCATTTCATACTTATTGCCTTTAAAAGATCGACAGATAAATAGAACTGCATTTCAGGAATGTATACACACACACACACACACACACACACACACACACATATATATATATATATTTATGAAGAAAGTGAGATGAAAATATCGAACGTACAGTTGTAGATATGTAATAAGTAGTTTGCAAAACAATAACACAACACGGATCCTCTCCTACATATTTCAATCGTATATCATCAGGGAGAAATGATTTCAATTGAACAACTTATATATATATACGGTTTGTACAGAATTAAAACTCTGATCTAGAAGTAACATCTAAGGGAAGATTCTATTTTTTTTATTAAACTGAACACTGAGTGTGTTGTTACGATACTCTGTAATGACTCTGGGTCAGCTCATTATTTAATTACGGGTGGACAGCATGGCTCCGAAAACACCAGCCACTAAAGAGGACACATGACCAGTTTGCTGTCGATGGCTACACACGTTGTGTTTTAGATTTCAAATAGTTCCTGACAGCATCTACAGTATGAATATTTAAAGAGGAAGTCATGAAACCGTCTACAACGAACACATTTATGTCAATTTACACATCAACACAGAAAGCAAAATATGAATTTTGATTAATTATGGACCCACACCATATAGCTCAAATACTGTTGAGTACAGCGTGATTATCTGTTTCTGTGTATTATATTTCAAATAGTTATTGACAACATTTACAACTTCAATATTTAAAGAGGAACACAGTTATGTCAACTGACACAACAGAACAGAAAACAATGTGAATTTTCTAACAATGTAATGTATTTTCCAAACAGCACATTAACAGCAAAAGTGGTCTAATGATTCACACGCATTAACCTCACATGACTTTGATTTCCAGTTCCATCCATACTGATTGCAGTTGCCAAGTAACAGCTGGGTCTTCAATACAGGGGCACTTTGAAGAAGGTTTGTCGAATTTCAGAACTTCTGTGAACAAAAAAAATCGAATTTCGGTTAAAGTCCGTTCTCACGCTAGTAATAACTTGTAGCGACAACTTGTAGTAACAACTTGTAGTATCTACATGTAGATTTGAAAAGCATACCAAAAAGAGTCGATACGACTTGGGACGTTGCGATAACCTCGTAGTTTTCACGCAAATGGCATCATCGAGTAATGAGGATACGCTGGCGTGGATTGCCATACATTTGGTAAATGAAAAGAAAAAGAGGAAAAGAAAACTCAAATCCGTCTGGGTTAGGCAATGGATACAACGCGGGCGTGCCGTCCATCCGTGCCGTTCCCTTTTACGGGAACTGGAGCAAGGAGACCCTCTGACACTTAGGAATTTTCTGAGAATGGATTTGAAGCATTTCCATTTTTTTGCTGGAATTAATTCAAGATTAAATTAAAAAGCAGTCAACGCCATTGAGGAACTCCATATGGGCAGGGGAGAAGCTGGCAATTACCTTACGTTTCAACGCAAGTGGTATGTTTACTTATGTCTTAGTTGAAAAAATAATAATATGTTCAAAGATCTTGTTGTGAATAGCGTATAATATATTTTATGATAATACTTTTAAGTAATTCACTGCGTGCGTTACTTCTTAAGGGAGATGACCTACCTACCTACCTACCTACCTACCTACCTACCTACCTACCTACCTACCTACTATTTTCCATATTGAAGTGCAATAAAATATCTATGCAAATTTTTGAGGTAATAATGATGATAATATGATTATGGTGACGAATGCGAAAAACAACTTCACAAATTTGGGGCATTAAACGTATTGTCAAGATCTGATGTGATGCGAGTGGGTGATTGTTTTGTTTCTGGTGTGAAACTGAGTCACCCGAACGTAACTAAGCTGTATGGGGTATTGATGGGCTGATGGTGCACGTGCTGCACGTGGTCCAGGGAGCGTAACTGTCTGGATGACTGTGAGGGTGACTGTGAGAGTGGACGTTCTTACACGTCAGTGAAAGCTGAGATACCGCTGGGTGGTGTCGAATGGCACTTGTGTAGAAATGCGTGAGTTTGTTCATTTTGCATTAATTTTGAAGTGGAAGAATGTTTTCATGCACTTAATTTCATGTGGGTATTAAATGCTTGGTATGTAAACACAAGTAGTGACTGTATTGTGCTTGAGGCGGGTATGTAAAAGATGTATGTATTGAATGTTTACTACAGTTGTTGAAAGTAATAGCACCTGAAGATGCATTTTGTATCAAAGCGTAAATATGTATGAAATTAGAGTATTGTTTATCAGCAGTCATGTTGTAGGTGACTGAACGGGGTGTCACAAAGTTTATGTATCCAACTGTAAGAATACTGTCGTATTTTAGCGCCCAGGGCATGATGCACGGTGTGAGCACACGTTGGTCTGTGGTCAACCGAGGGGTTGATGTGATCTCTGTGAGTGGGCAGTGGAGGACTCTAAGGGACGTCAATGGAGACGCGGGTATACAGACAACAGGCAGTGGCCATTGTGAACTACGATGAGAGTCGGATACTGAGAGCAACAGTGGACTGAAACACCAGTGAACTGGGAGAGCAAAGTTCATGTGAAAAAATGAACTGGACAGTTTGATGGAGGTCATTCTGAGATGTGGAATGTGACATGGGGAGTTGTGAAGTTAACCCCGCAACCGTTCAATTTCCAATGTTTACTAATAATTACCTACTTATCTAATTGCAATGCATAATGTTGTACATGTAGAGTGCATGAGATGTACCGTGGGTTATATGTAGTTTGTGTGTGTGTGTGTGTGTGTGTGTGTGTGTGTGTGTGTGTGTGTGTGTGTGTGTGTGTGTGTGTGTGTGTGTGTGTGTGTGCATAGACTGGGATTTGAACACGCGTACAAGGTGTATGCTAGACATACAGTGGGTGAATGTCAATAAATTTTGGAAACTGAAATTTGTCTGTTCTGGGTTGTGACACTTACGCCTTTATAACTGTTGTTTACAAATGATATATGTCAAATCTTTGTCACCTGGTGACAGCTACACGTCACTAGAGTATTTGTACCACATGTCAAGAAATACAATCTGTCTGTTCATTCCTGAAGTCTACCGGTCCATTCTATGAAGCACTCCATGAAGATTATGTGAAGGTAACACTGATATGTATAATGATGCACTATTTATGGGATATCTATTCGTTGATTACATGATTGGTGGGTTTAAAGGATACACACCTGTAATGCATCATTTCAAACCTCCACTACCCCCCTTTCCCCCATCCGAAAAATGAACAAGCATTTAAAATGATTATTCATATTCATTTCATATCATTTCAGCACATCAGATGGCATCTTTTACTCGGAAAACAACAATATTTTTGTGCACAGCAAACCCTGAAAATCTTTACATACAAATGAATCGTTACATTGTTTAATGAGCAGGCATGATCCTATCATTCCAGTTATACTGAAATTTAATTTTTTAGTCATGTAACATATTGGTCATCTGACATAACTAAGTTATTAATACCATTAATTTAACATTTGAATCTAGTTCATGAACATACCACTACCTAATGAAACTTACATTATATATGTCACTGGTGAAATGCTTTCTGGTTGTGTGCATTCCAGTCATATCTAATTGGTAATGAAGGTATTGTGAGTTCATTAAACCGTTAATTAAACTATCGCACTATCAAGAGTCAATATTTCTGTTTCGTTGAAAGAACAATTTCTTTGAGAAATATTACTTCAGTATTGAATGTTATTATAAAAGGATGTTTAAGTAATAATTCACTGGTAAATAGACATATGCATTATGTCAGTGAGCCAGGAAATGTAAAGAGAATATTAATGGATATTATTTTAACTATGTATGGGATTTTGTACAAAGAATATTGGACTAACGCATTTCTTGGTAATGGCATATGCCATCGTTTACGGTAGTTTGAATGATGCAATCAGTAATACACAAAGAATGTCACATATCATTTCAGTAAATCGTTTAGTGGCAGTAGGGTAGCTTAGTTGTTAAAGTGTTTGCCTTCACACAGGAGACTTGTGTTCGATTCCGCTATTGGGTACAATGTGTGAAGTCCAGCTCTGGTCTCCCCAGCCATGATGCTGGAATGTTGCTTAAGTGACATAAGATTATACTCGCTGATGATGCACTGTTTGCAGCATGTATATACATGATGAGTGGATTTAAAGGATACACACCCTAAACAACAAGTATTTAAAATGATTATTCATATTAATCTTATTTTATTTCAGCACATCAGATGGCATCTCTTTCTGAGAAAACAACAATATTCTGGTGCACAGCAAACCCCGAAAATCTTTGCACAAAAATAAACTCATTACATTGGTTAACGAGCAGGCAAGAATCTATCATTCCAGTTATATTGAAATTTCTTTTTTCACAGTCATGTAACATACTGGTCATCTAACATAACTAAGTCATTAACACCATTAATTTAACATTTGAATCTAGTTCATGAACATACCACTACCTAATGAAAAATACATTATGTATGTCTCTGGTGAGTTCATTAGACCGTTAATTAAGCTATCACACCGGTAAAGTGTCAGCCAAGAGAGTAAATATGTCTGTTTGGTGAAAAGAAGAATTTCTATGAGAAATATGACTTCAGCACTCAATATTATTATAAAAAGATGTTTAAGTAATAATTCACTGGTAAATAGACATATACATTACGTCAGTAAGCCAAGAAATGTAAAGAGAGTATTAATTGATATTATTTTAATTATGTATGGGATTTTGTACAAAGAATATTCAACTAATGCATTTCTCGGTAATGACATATGTCATCGTTTACAGTAGTTTGAGGCACCCGTGAACGGCCACCTCCTCGTGGTGGGTGCTGGGTAACGCTAAGAGCCGTTCCAATCCCCGTGTGGACCCGGGTCAACTACGTCCATAGCACCCCATTGCTGGTCGCAAGGAGCGACCGAATTGGGCAACCTGTTTGCCGTGGGTTGCGTCCCGTGTCGGTGGAGGACGGTAGTCTGGTGGTTGAGGGCAATAGGAGCCTGAATCGTGTTCCTGTTGCCCAACACACCACTTCGGCCCTTACTTCACCTAGACGGGTGGTAGAATCGGTCCGATTCTATCAATCGGCTGGTCACGCCAAGCCCTGTGTATGGACTTGTAAGTCATTACACAAATGTAATTTGAGAAAGTTTACTTTTGGACTTGGCACATTTGTTTATATCAAATGTCAACGACCTTTCAATATGATGTTTTGAACTTTGCCTAGAGTCTTATGCCCAGAAGGCGGTGGCTCATGGGCAAATCTGGTAGAATTGTTAATCTTTTAATGTTTCTGCTGGAGTATATCATCCGGGTATCCTTGGTGCTGCAAGTTGGAGACCCACTTGTATTTAGCATTGTCCTTGTGATACTCCATGGTGGGTGGGGAGCTCGGATGATGAACCATATAACCAACAAACATGGAATACCAAACCCCTTCCAAAAAAACAAAACGTCCACTGGATAATGAAGATGAGCAAAGACCATTAAAATCTGTAGAACATTGGCCACGATTTTTAGTGCTTGAGACAGTTGACAAAACACCTCTCAAACTTAACCCTTTTGCCATATCTAAGGGTATTCAAGGCATAGCTGGTGAAGTTAAAAACGTCCGAAGATTACGATCAGGTTCTTTGTTGATAGAATGCAACAGGAAACAGCAATCTACCAACCTTATGTCAACAGTTTCATTTGTCGGCGTTCCTGTTTTAGTTACAGCACATAGAACGCTCAATACCAGTAAAGGAATTGTACGAGACAGGGATCAGTTGTTTGCTGATATGACGGAAGCTGACATAGTGTTTGAGATGAGAGATCAAGACGTTTTGTTTGTTAAACGGTTCTCAACACGAAAGAACTCACAAACACAACCAACCAACACGTACCTTTTTTCATTTTCAACGCCGACTGCTCCGACATCAATCAAAGCAGGTTACAGCAATATCAAAGTTGACACCTTTATTCCAAACCCATTAAGGTGTTTCAAATGTCAAAGATTTGGCCATGGCGTCAATACATGCACAAGATCTGTCACATGTGCTCATTGCGGTGAACAAACTCATACAACGGAAGACTGTGACAGTGATGCTAAAAAATGTACCAACTGTTCAGGGAGTCACCCATCATACTCTAAAGACTGTCCTGTCTGGAAGCACCACATGAAAATAAATAGAATTAAATTTTCCAGAAATATCAGTTTTTCTGAAGCAAAGAAACTTGTTCAGTCTGAGGAAGGCACGGAAACCCCTGAAATAACAACCAAAGTCACAACATTATCTGTTGACTGCCAGACAGACTTGACGTGGTTGAACTCTGAAGCGCCTCAAATATATTCAAATGAACAGTCAACTCAAACATCTGATTCACGCTCTGACATACAGACTCTTTCTCAAGGTCAATCATCATCTCTCACTCAGAAGAAGTCTCAAGCCCAAAAACCACAAATATCTCAAAGAAATGTGAAACAAAGCAAATCAAGAACCGAATCTTCGAAAGGACAAAGTGATAGGATTTCAAAGGGGTCAGATAATTCGATCCAACTATTTAATAGGTTTGGATCTCTTGAAAGAATGGATGTGGCTGAAACCATCCAGCCACGGGCGCAAAGCGTATCGCCCTCTAAAAAGGTACGGGGTAGATCCCCAGTCATACCTCCAAAAAGATAGATTCTCCAAACAATATTATACAGTGGAATTGCCGAGGACTGAAGACCAACTTTAACGACTTACTGCTATTGGTCCAGGACATTAGTCCATCAGCATTCTGTCTTCAAGAAACATATTTAAAGCAGACAGATAATTTCAGCCTGCGTCACTTCAATGCATATCATTCTTTTTCTCCTCCGGGTGATAGGGCCACGGGAGGATCATCCATCCTTGTGAGACATAATGTACTCCAAAGCCCTGTTATCCTTAAAACTAATCTTCAAGCTGTTGCAGTACGACTTACTTTGCATGTTACTTTTACTCTCTGCTCGCTATATATTCCACCATCTTCAGCTCTTCAGCAGGCTGATATTCAAACCCTTTATAATCAACTCCCGAAACCCAGTATTATTATGGGTGATTTTAATGGCCACAACCCACTCTGGGGTGGTACAACTGTTAATACTAAAGGGAAAGTACTGGAAGAGTTTATTACAAACAACGATTTATGCATATATAATGATTGTTCAAATACATATTTACACCCTGGCACAGGAACCAATTCAGCTCTTGATTTGTCACTTGCTGATTCTGGTCTATTGAGTGAGTTTGAATGGTCAGTCCACGACGACCTTTGTGGAAGTGACCATTTCCCAACAATCTTAAAACCCCTGAACCCATCTGATGTCCCTCCATCATCTAGATGGAATTTTGAAAAGGCCAACTGGAGTTTATATGAAACTCTCTGCATTGACAAACTTAAACCTGAACTTTTCATTGATGTTCCTGATGCTATTAAATGTTTTTCTAATAATCTGAACGACATAGCTGATCAGTGTATCCCAAAGTCCTCAGTAATTCCACACATACGAAAACCATGGTTTAATGTTGAATGCAAACAGGCTCGCAAGGCACGGAAAAAGCTGAACATTATTTCCGTCGTCATCCTATGGTCCATAACTTGAACAAATGTGAAATCTTAAACGCTAAAGCACGGCGTACTTTTAAACAAAATAAACGTCAGTCCTGGCAAAACTATGTATCTAAAATAAATTCACGCACGCCGATTTCTAAAGTATGGAATATGATCCAGAAAATCAAAGGTAAGGGCTCTAGATCTAGCATTCACCATCTCAAAGATGGAGACCAGTTATTAACTAATACATCTGATATTGCTAATAAACTTGGTGAAACACTGGCACAACATTCTTCTTCCACAAATTATGTACCTGAGTTCCAAAGGTATCAACAACAGCAAGAAGAGAAATCTATAAATTTCACTTCAGATAACGGGGAAGATTATAACGAGGTATTTTCTATTCATGAACTCCATACTGCTCTTGACCAGGCCCACAATACTGCTACAGGAGCTGATAACATACATTATCAACTTCTGAAGCACTTACCAGAATCTTGTTTAGAAACTCTTCTAAATATTTTTGATGATATTTGGACGTCAGGGAAATTTCCGTCATCGTGGCGAGATGCTATAGTAGTCCCAATACCTAAACCTGGACGTGACCATACCGATCCTTCAAATTATCGCCCAATTTCTCTCACAAGCTGCGTTTGCAAAACCATGGAACGCATGATAAACAATAGACTAGTTTGGTACTTAGAAACCAATAACCTCATAACAGATATTCAGTGTGGCTTTCGTAAAAACAGAAGTACCATTGATCACTTGGTGCGTTTGGAGTCTTTTGTCAAAAATGCTATAATTAATAAACAACATGCAGTGTCTATCTTTTTTGATTTAGAAAAAGCGTATGACACTACATGGAAATACGGCATTTTAAAAGATTTACATGCCTTTGGATTGCGAGGCCGATTGCCTCTATTTATATCCAACTTTTTAAATGACAGGCAATTTCAAGTCCGGGTGGGTTCTACCCTGTCTGATCATTATAATCAGGATCAAGGTGTTCCACAAGGGAGTATTTTGTCTGTTACTTTATTTAGCGTTAAAATCAACAGTTTATCCAAAGTTTTAAATGATTCGATTGACGGATCACTTTTTGTGGATGATTTTAATATCTCTTGTCGTGGTAAAAATATGCATACTATTGAGAGGCAACTGCAGCTGTGTTTAAACAAAATTAATAAATGGTGTCTTGAGAACGGTTTCAGATTTTCTAAATCAAAAACTAATTGTATACATTTCTGTAGACGATATAAACCACATAAAGACCCTGAACTATTTCTAAATGGCACTGCTATTAAAGTTGTAAAAGAGGCCAAGTTCTTGGGATTGATTTTTGACTCGCATTTAACGTTTCTTCCCCATATCAAATCCCTTAAAGCTAAATGCCTGAAGGCACTTGACCTTTTGAAAGTCATTTCTAATTGTAAGTGGGGAGGGGACCAAGCTACCCTCCTACAAGTTTATCGATCATTGATCCGTTCGAAACTTGATTACGGTTCCATCGTATACGGTGGAGCTTGCAAAAGCATCCTTAAACTTCTTGATTCTGTACACCATCAAGGTTTAAGACTTTGTCTTGGGTCTTTCCGAACTTCACCTATTGACAGTCTTTACGTTGAAGCCGACGAACCATCTCTTGCACAACGTCGTATAAAATTATCCTTACAATACATTACTAAATTATACTCTAATGATTCTAAGCCTGCATACAACTGTGTGTTCAACCCACTTTATGAAGATCTGTATGACAAAAAGTCTTCTCTTGTTCCACCTCTCGGGCACAGAATTAAACCCTTTCTTTCTTCGGCCGGCATTGAGCTGGAAAATATAGCTCCCTCCCGTCTCCTTTCTTCTCCTCCTTGGCAATTGGTTAGGCCACAAGTCGACCTCACATTAACTTCTTTTAAAAAATCAGAAACTAATGAATTACAATATAAACAAGAATATAATCAATTAAAAACTAAATATAGCAATTACAAACCCTTATTTACAGATGGATCCAAGGACGGTGGCGCTGTGGCTTGTGCCACTGTCATTGGATCCAGAACAATATCTTCTAGAATTCCAGACAACAGCTCTATTTTTACTGCAGAAGCAAACGCCATATTAACAGCTCTGAGATATATTCAAAGACACCCTAAACGTAAACAATATATAATCTCTTCCGACTCTCTTTCTTGCCTTCAGGCTATTAAAAATATTTCTTGCAAACATCCACTTTTAATAGAAATTATTGAATTGTATAATGATCTTGCTACTGGCCAATACGACATCGTCTTTTGTTGGTTACCCAGCCACGTAGGCATTTCAGGGAATACACTGGCTGATCTTGCTGCCAAGGCGGCACTCAACAAATCTGTGACTCCACTTCTTATTCCATATTCAGATTATAAACCTACAATTAGATCTTATATCCGTGATCTAATGCAGAAGAAGTGGGACACCCAAGTAAGTATCAATAAATTACATGAGATAAAACCGTATATTGGTTACACCTACTTGGGTTGTCAGTCCAGATTTGAGGAGGTCATTATGCGACGATGTCGCATTGGCCATACGCGGTATACACATGAGTACTTGTTAAAAGGTGAGGATCCTCCGTTTTGTATCCCTTGTGATGAAAGAATCACAGTCAAGCATGTTTTGCTTGACTGTGTTGAATATTCCATCACAAGGGATAACTATTTTACATCACGAAGTATGAAGGATCTTTTTAGTAATGTTAGTTGTCGTTTAATCATTGCGTTTTTAAAAGAATTAGATCTGTTTCAGAACTTGTAAATAGATAACCATTTTATGATTGGAAGTTGAATCAGCAGATAACATTGTTAATGGCTGTATCCTCGAAGGGGGTTGAAGTACCGTAAAATTATTGTCCTCCTGAGAAGATACGTAAGTCCCAAAACATTTGGAATCAGATTTAATCTTCCACATTTTTTAGCTGTAGTATATGTGTCATCGTAATTTTTGGCTAATCTTGCATACAGTCGCCAGCAGCTGAGGGATGGTGTAAACCCAGCTAGGGACCATGCAGGTAGCAGAGGTACTGTAAGTCCCCATGGTCCCTGGTATGGTGATCTACCCTCTGTTGTTGGCGATCCATGGCCTGTTTTTATATTGTACTGTCCAAATAGTGATACAATCATTTTTTCCACGCTAGTTTAAATAGTAACTGTGATAGTCTAGTGGTTTTACTGTCCTTCGTAGACAGGGTCTTCATAATATGCATATATATTATTTTTTGTCATGTATGTTCTCGTCACGATATGGCTGCAATATTGCCGATGTGACGTTAAATATTAACTCACTCACCCACTCAAGGATAAGGCTTGGATAGAACTTACCATAAATATGTTTGTCCCTTTAGTGGTTTAATCACATGAATAATAGTAAAAAATTCCAAACTCATCTTAATATTACCTGTTATTTATCTTATAATTTCATTTTAAATCATTTAACACTCTAATGATAATGACAGCATCCAAGAACTTTAAGCCTGTACAAAGTCGAAAATGCACTATAAAAGGCAATGCTAATTGTCAACAGAAGTGATTATTCCAATATTCAAGATATGTCTTATTACTTCCATCTTTACTAATACATGTTGCCAATGTATGATATACACATTATTACATACAATTCATGGAATATCCATTTTGTTTAACAGCGTGTTTGTTTCATTATATTTCCATCCTTGTGCATTTGGGGTGGTTTAACACAAAACCTGAAGAGAACAACAACACATGTGGTTGTCTGATGATGTTAAGACAGCTAGCTTGTGCCGGTTAGGGCAACCTTTAACTTTACTAGGCTAAAGGGGCTGTCAAGCCTCGATTTGGGGAATTAGCTATTGGGAGCGAACCTTGAAACAAGAAAGGAGAGAGCTGTGAGTTCCTTGGGTTTATTCAAGCATTTGTCTTGAGATGACATTCACAAAACACCAATTGATACATAATAAAGACATACAAATAATAGACATAACAATCAATATCCTAATACACTTTCAGTATAAGTCAAGTAATTTAAGCATAACAATCAATATCCTAATACACTTTCAGTATAAGTCAAGTAATTTAAGCAGTGAGTGGTATAACAGAGTGTGCATGGTAACTGCTTACAGAAACATAATACAAATAATACAACATAACCTAATCTTGCGGGTAAAGTGATACCTACTGTAACGATTTATGACTTTTAGGGGTGTAGCGCCTAATACTCTAACTATGGTAATGGGTCCACGATAATTACGGTATGTAGTGCCTATTGCATTAACTACGGTTTGCATTAATGTCCGTTATGGTAGGTCGCGCTTGATGCATTAACTACGGTAAAACTTTTACGATTAATGACAGTAGTTTTCAGCTATCAAAATACATGCATTGAGCAAATACGATGAAGGGCATGTAGTGCACAGACTGGACATAAGCCATTTAACTCCGGTATTGACAGACGCACTCTAACTACAATGTTAGCAAATGTTTTCTCAATACAATACGGTACGTGACATAAGTAAGTAATATATGTAACTACAGGGGAGAAGGTACAGTTTTAGCTAGAGTAATGCTACTTTGTTTTATCATGAATTATTTGGGTGACTACGGTAAATGTTTTCCGACCGATGTTGCTGTGGACAACGAGCGGTTTCGATATATACGGAGTTTTATCAATAACGTAGAATACATGTAATACTGTAATGCTATACTTGAAGATGTCGGAATGTACATTTTTGTGCTTTACAAACAAGACAATAACACAGCTAAATGACAATGTTAACTTTCTAGGATGGCTCTGATAAAACACGGCACTAGATGGGAACAGAATGAAGGCTGAAATTACATGCTGAACTATGCGGGATTGAAAGTATAATTTCGCGAAATAGGCAGAGAAGACAATGCCATTTTCGAATGATTACGGTATTTAAATTCACGTATAAACTGTTCGGTACCGTATACAAGAGTACGTGGAACTGAACGTTTCAAATCATAAGTGAAATACTTATTTATGTTTATGAGACATCAAAATACAAACGTTGACTGGCGTAACCTGTTCTGTGAACGCGTATTTGATGCAAATTATTTGATCCACGGAATCTCTCAAAATAGGGAATAACTGCCCTACATATAAATTCATCATTGCTCGAAATAATTATGTATTGGGGGCGCAGTGGGCGAGCTGGCTAAAGCGCAAGGCTTGTGATCCAGCAAGGTTCTGGTGTCGGGATCTAGTTCACCTGTGGCAAGGCGTTGGATGTTGTATTGCCCGTAGTCAATGAAAAGGAAAAATATATACCCCTGGAAAATGTATTGGCCAACAGGACTGACCATAAAATAAAATTGTAAGCCCGTCATGCAACTAGCAAGCAGCGGGCCGCCGGACAGACGCTATTTCATTCACTTTTATTAATGATGCACAATTAGTCAAAAACATCTACAGAAACAGGAGTATACGGGAATCGACCAAAAATAGAGTATGTATCGGATAGGACCATCCAATTTGCTATGACATGCTTTCTCCTGTAGTACATTGGCATCTTTTCTTATACATTGTAAAACTACTAAAATGTATCCGCTCACACTGGGAAACTTTGTATTGGAATAGTTTTACAGGTCATCTTTAATGTTGAGGTATAACGTTATGCATAAGCGCATAAATCCACTTCATATGCATATATGTCGTTATCAGATATCAGGCGGTATTTTCTTCGTTCACACTATTGGTAAAGATGACAAATTAAAAATACACATCGCAGCATAGTGTTTTAATTGGTGCGCGATTAAAAACGGAGAAGTTTTTCAATGCATACGCAGTCTTTGTCAGTGTCTATTTCTCCAACCCTGATTTGAGTCGAACATATACTTGTGCCAACGAAGATTTTATATTCTACAGTTCTGTGTTCATCTAATTGTATAGCCGTAGGCATGTCCAGGACTACGCGAGGGCAATTCTCGCACAACGTTAACTTTTCAAACCTTAGATTTTTGTTATCAAAACAATCTCATCGGCATCTAATGGGCTAATATCATCAACACTGTTTTCACGAATGAGAAAAAACATTAGTCATCTGATTGTATAAATCTGTGAAGAATTCAAGGATGTGTGTGTTGTGGCTGAGTGTTAAACATTTGTGTGTAATGGGCGTTTCATGAAAACTTACGTGAAACACGATTTTGTAAACACTGTCAAACAGAAGTAGTGGGGTAGCCTTATGTATGAAGCGTTCACTCGTCACGCCCAAGACCTGGGTTTAATTCCCCACATGGGTACAGTGTGTGAATTTCTGCTGTCGCCCGTCGGGATATTCCCAAAATATTGCCAGAAGCGGTGCAAAAGTAACTAACTCGCCCAGATTTGCAGAAATTGTGCTTTGCCTAAAAACTGTATGTTATGTCAATAGGGAGATTATATTTGTCCTAATGGCATCCAGGGATAAATAAAACTGAGATTATTTAGATGATGATTGTTTTCAGTTGAATTTTGTGTGTTTAGTCACTGCATTTAGGTGCATTTCCGTATGACACAGTAATCAGCCGTTCTCTCTTTGCTAAGCAAAATCAACGACCTGGTATTTGACTACCACTGCTTATGTTGTATGGCATGGAGCCAGCATTTCACCACTCTGTCTGGCTGAGAAGACGGCGATGCGCATCCGTGTATGTTTGTGACGTCATGAGCAGTGTGACGTCACTGTCACTGTACAAATGACGCCACGTCAGCTGGGTGAACCTCGGCTCAGTCTGATGTCACAGAGTGCAGGACCATGTAAACAAACAGTTTGTTATTGTCTGTTTCACAATACGCGATATTCTCGGAATAGAATCAATTATGTCAAGACGGGCAACGTTTACGTACAATCACGTTTACGTATTATTCACGTCACACTTGCCTTACCTTATCCTGTGTTGATCCACAAACAAAACATGACAAAATGTCTGAAAATAAGTTCAACAAGTTTTATTTATCTTCAAAAAAAAAAGCAAATAAACTGAATTGGCACACACGACTACGGGAACGGCACAGACCACGTCAGTGTCAGTAACGACATGTACTCCGTCTCTGTCCACACCAACACTGACTTCAGTGTGCACCTCGTGACACCAGGAGATCCAACACTCGCTGATGTCCCAAGCGTCTCGCCAAGTCGGTCGCTGTCTGTCCAATGTTGTTCCTGGCGTTGACGTCCACCACGTTCAGGTCCAGGATCAGCTTTACCGTCTCCAGGTCTCCCCTGATACAGGCCCAGTGAAGGACGTTGTGACCGTACATGTCCACCAGTGACACATCAGCCCCTCTACCCATCAGGAACTCCACCACATCACTGTGTCGCCAGTATGCTGCCACCATCACCGGTGTCATGGTGTCCCCTCCTTCTCTATAGTTGATGTCAACGTGACCCGCTGCCAGGATCCGCTTCACTTTCTTCAGGTCACCGCGACTGCTGGCGTCGTAGAGGTCGCGGCCTGCTGCTGCTGATGGAGTCGCTGTAACACACAGTAATCTTTGTCACACATCTACAATGTTTACATCATGTTGATACGTGACTCGGACATTGCTACATCATTTAAGCAATTCCATCATGGCTGACAACAATCCAAGACGACGGGAATGTCAGCATGTGGTTTCTGGAATTAACGATGGCGTGTTTAATACATAACCTTCAGTTAGAGTCAGAAGTTGTAGCATTATTTTGTGCACGACTTGAGAGTGTTGATGTTTGTTGAACTTTACAACCTACCGTGGTGATCAGAGTCTTGTGTCGTCACTGGCGTCGGTGGAACCGTCGTGCTAGGTGTCAGATCCTCACTCGCGTCAGTCGGGGAGGCTGAAAGAGGGAATATGTTGTTCAGAAGACTATACAAAGCACATAAGCATTTCTGTTTTCGCCTTTCTAGATATGTTCTACCTTTCAATATTATGTATGATTACATTCTAAATACATATCTTATGGAAAATGTATATCATTCAGTTTGATTGAGATAACTTGACAGCACGAAACAAACGTGACACTTCCCAATATTGATTTTTACAGTTTGAAATTCTGTGATCGACAACGTCGATCGATAACGGGTGAGATTCATCCCTCAAGTCAAAATCACCACGGGCATATACGTCAGTGTGATAAATGAAAGGAGAATTAACAAATGAGCTTCCTGTCTGCTGGGTTTTTCCACCTACCCTGTATGTCTTGTGTCGTCACTGGCGCTGGGGGAACCTTGGATTTGGGGCTTGGGTCAGTCGAGGCTGAAACAGGGAATATTTTCATCAGAACTCTATACATAGTACAAAAATAGTTAAAATATTATGACTACTGGTTTCCGCTTTCCACAAATGTTTTGCCTTTCAATATTATGCATGGATAAAGTCCAACTCATCTGTTATCTGTTATACCAGAGGTATTAAACATAGTTTGATTTTATGGATATTTCATTCCCTAAATATATTTTCACAGTATGATTCAGTCAATTTAATAAGCTGTCCATTGTACATTGGCTGTGTTATAATAGTTGAGATCTCCTTCATTGTTGATATAGTGGAACTGACTAGATGGAAGATATAAACATGAACGGTGTAACGAAACAGTCCGTACTTATCGATGGAAGCAGTGTGTTGTGATAAGCTATAAAGGTATCAACACGTAGCAGTGTGTGGTGGTAGAGATCGAAATGTCCGACATGCTTTGTCAGTATCAATATTAGAAATAACGAAAATAAAGAATAATTGCCCTTCCATAATCTACTTTCAGATTGACTTGACAGTTGACATTGAAAACACGTTGCAGACATGAACAAAGATACGCTTGGCCGTGTGCTACAGTGGGATGTATTTCAATGCAATGCAGCAGCCCCACGTAAAAAACACAATACACTTCAAATGAAATGTATGACTGGACACATTTAAGATAATCTCATAAAGTGTCCTGTGTCAGAGGTAAATGCCACCAGGTCAAGTTTAACATTGAGAAAGTGTACATAACTTGATCACATATAACAAGTTTCAAGTGAAACACTGCGTTGTTATGTTTCCCCAGACCTTCCATCGTCCCCCGTCGGTGACAGGCTAAACACAGGTCTGGGTGTAAACATTGTGTGAAGTAAACACTTGGCTCCTACAACATTCATACTGCTTTACAGCAGTCATACAATATACATTTACACTATTTCATCTAGTTTTATAAGTCAGTTTAAAGCCATAAACTGAGAACTTACCCACCAATAACCTACGTCCTAACCAGAGCGATACCTCACTGCTAGTTGTGAAATGCCTTGACTGACGACACCACGAAGCAGAGCTGCCAGCGATGTCGTCATTGTGACGTGTTCGGTTAGGAGCTCGACAACGTTTGGCCCTCGCCTGGTTGGACTGATCAACAACTCTATATGTCAATACTTCCAATCGTCCTATGTTTGCTCTCTAGTTGTTTTAGTTTTATAACAGTAGCATGTTACAACACAGTTCGCGTTACCTGTGGCATGGTATGTAAATTGTATATTAGCATATCAGGGACTTCCCCAAATTGCACTAATTCACCGACTGTTTGTATTGCCCAATTCCTTTTTTATTTGTTTAGACAAACATGTGTCCCCTTTCAAAATAGGTCATATCTGGATATTAGTAGATCCCAAAGGCTTAAGTGTAAATAGCTGTGATCACTCTTTCAAACCATGACACTGGGGTACTTGCATTGAGCTTATACCACTTAAATATAACCTTGAAAGAGAAACTGTTGTTTACTGAGCCTGTTGCCTTAAGTATAAACAGGTATTTCCCACTTCAGTGTAGGTGTGAAATATACCCAGATACACTGCACCCTGCTTACAATGTATGTTGTACTACGTGTAGACAGACATTCCCCAACTCAGTCAAGGTGTGAAATACAGATCCCCACATACAGTGCACCCTGCTTGTAATGAAAGTTTTACTACGTGTAGACAGCCATTCCCGAACTCAGTCTAGCCACCTGGATTCCACAGAGACATATATGCCCTTCCACTTCAACTCTCACTTTGAATCCCAATAAAATTCTAAATATATACAGTGCACCCTGGGTATAATGTGTGATGTTATAATATTCCAAACTCAGTGTAGCTAGCTAGAAACTGTCAATGAAAGACAGTAAATCCCCCAGAATATCACAGATAGGATTAAACCTAGCGTGGAAACTTAAAACTGATATCACTGTTTGGACAGTACAATATAATACCTGGCAATAGAACACCAACAGCTGAAGGTGGATCACCAAACTAGGGTCCATGCTATCTGCATGGTCCCTATCTGGATTTACACTACCCCTTCATTCTCCATTGTTCCGGTGAATATTGCAGAAAATCACTCCAGCTGGCATATTTGTACCTCAGCCATGCATCGTTTTTTGAGCTTTTGTGAACATGTCAACTAATCAAACAGATACATGTACTGACATTATTTCAAACACCGTTTCAAGCAGGATGTTTTGTGTTTTTTTGCAAATTATCTCCACATATTCCATGAGATATACCGTTGCTGTACATTGTAGAATACAGTGCCCCAATACAAACGGAAAATACATATGCTATTAAAATGCATTGAATATGTAAAGAAGACTCTGTATACCTAATGTGAATGATAACAGTTATTGATACACACAGTGCCTCACATTTGTTTTATATTATTTGCAATACGGGATGTAATAAAGTAAAACAAGCAAAACCGCCTTCATTTAGAGTCCAAACAACCCTTCTAAGTCTTTTTTTTAAATATACGCATATGACTTATAACCACTAAATAATTACCAAAACATTGCTTACATAATTTTCCTTTGGAGGCTAACTACAGACTAAATAAACACTAAACCAGACTAAATAAACACTAAACTCTCGCCAGGTTGAAAACTGGGAGTGTAAACAAACTGTTATGCAAATTTCCACTGGTGCCGACATTCCCAGTTTATCATATCTGTAGCCGTTTACTTTCTATTTGCATCAGTTATCAATGAGTAACAATACATTTGAGGTATATATTTAATCAAGGCACGCTACTTGTAGCTGTTTAATATTATTGCAAAACCTGTCAAGTAGAGATTCTCTCTAGTTTCCTGTTTTCGAGCATTGCAATATGCTCTGCCCCATATATTCAATGAAAAGTAGTTACATGTATATATTTCTGAAATCAGTCCTTATACCTTGTGTTTTTTCCCCACAGCCTTCCCTCGAGGAAAAAACAATATGGCAGGACAGGAAGTAATCGGAAAGAAAGTCACTGATCAAAGTCACTCATAAAAAGTCGCAATTTTCAACAGAAAATAAAGTCACAGGAAAAACGAATCACAACAACTGTTTATTAATGTGTAATTGTGGTCATAAATCCCAATGCTTTGGATGTGATACTTTATGTATTTACTCATCATTGACCTGTGATCTCTGATAGCTCAATTCTAAAATCTCAAGGCTTTTTTTCAGAAGGTGGAAAAACTAGTTGAAACTAGTAACCACCGTGTTCATGTTAAATTGTTCTTTTCCTTGCTTCTTTTTCATTTATATTACTTTTGTTTTTCTTTTCTATTTATTTGCTTTTTTTGTAATGATTAGAAGTGTGTATTTAAGTCCAGTCAAGTGTAATGTTAACTCAGTACTTTTTATTAGTAGGTAAGCTATTAAATTTAGCTATTAAGAAAAAAATATGTTCCTTGCAATATATTAAAATATGCATTGCAATGTATGTGTATGTGCAATAATTATATCGCCACATCAAAATTCTCTGCAATAGCCACCCCTACCAATGACCAAATCTAGTTCTAGTTTTAGTCGAAAATATTTCCATCGTCATTATATAACAAATGAAAACATTCTGAATCATCAGTCTGTGATAGAACATGTTAGGACTGAAAAAATATCGATGCAGGTGTGGGTCTTTATATTTTGTCTTATTATCCTAATTGATTTATTATCATATTCCTAACTAAAGATAATAATAACCACACGATCATGAGTTTATAACATGACTGTAATATCTAGGCATGTTAGAGATTGCCAGTGTGAATCATATTTCACACACATGTCCAAAGTGTGACCATGAGTATATTTTCTCATTCTTTACACTCCGGTGATGAAAATACAAATAAATAAAGATTACGCTGAATGCTACAACAAATGAATAAAAAACAAATTGCAAATATCAAAATTATAACAAACTAAAGTTATAGCAACAATCGGGGGTTATTACCTTATTCTAGAAATGTTCACAACAATTTCCACATAAACGAACGGTGTGCCATTCATCTACAGCTGACACCAAATCCTGCTCCATGTCATATGTCTTTAAATAGTCCAAAATGTGAAAAAGTGATATATCGTTATATCCTAGTGGTACTTTCACAACTGATGACGTGACTGTTTTAGGTTTTTCACATTAGTGTACAGTCTCAATGGTCACCCAAGATAACACACCTGGGAAATAAATGCATAATGTCCGCCCTGCTTTAATAAAAGTAATTTAGTTTGCCAATAATGATCAAGCAGTCACCGTATTGTCGGTTAATCCCTTGAAAGAAGGGTTTCATTCTAACAGAAACACTTTACGGCAGCGTGTGTTCAGTTTCAATTAGCAAATCTACATACATAATTACTACTTTTTGACAAATCCGTTGTACAAAATTAAATAATCAATAAGGGTGTTATCGGTTAATCCTTTGATCAGTGTTTGTTTTTCTAACTCTGATGATAATTCCCCTTGCTGCTCGTAACACGTAATATGGCCACATGAGACGTCATTTAATAACTTCAGTATTACTCGAGACACGAGAAATGCAAATGGAACCCTTTGTAGTGTAATCTGAATGGTGTTACCACTGAGAAGTAGCTCTTTCCTTTTTAGAGATCTATACTCGATGTGGCTCAGTACTGACAGTAATACAAGTGTTGCAAGAGTAGAGTCATTAAATATATTACAGTGCATATATATCCTCATATATTTTTTATCTTTTTCAAAAAAATATTCTTAACTAAGGAAATCCGTATAGGAGCAAGTTGTTGTGCATAGTGTTTCTTGTTTATGGCACAACTTGTTAAGCACAGCGTCAGGCAATTAGCAAACGCGTCCATGCCAGCCTTAACTAATTAATCAGAGATGAAATTAGGGAGCTGTGTGGGCACTGGCCTTCCTTCTCAGCTACATCCCATGATCAAGCGCAGATAGGTAGGTCCATCGCAGCAGAAGCATGTATACCACCGACTAGGCCGTGATCGAAAATCAACTTTACCATCCTCTTTGTCTTGTAAATGGCATGACCACGTACTGACAGATATGTGGATTGGTAGCTGACACAAGCTGGCCATGCCTATACCATAAAGAAAATCAAGTCTTGTTAGGTAATCATCTCCTTACCACCTACCTCGTGTGGTAAACCTTGATAACGACAAACGGGTAGAGCCTGGGTTCTTCCATTTCAGGCACACTAGCTTGAATAAACCCAATTAACTCACAGCTGTCTCCTTTCTTGTTTCAAGAAATATTTAAACCTTATTCTTGTTTTTGTCTAACTTGCTATTTCTTTTGAAAAATGCTAGATTTTAGGTTGAAACACTTCCGCGATATTGAAGCCCCTTTCAGTGCAACTGCTGGTTCTACATTAATTCTTAGCCGCTACCCAGAAGTATTTGTTTATGCACATTGCGTCGTGGGCTCCTCAAGTTTTATGTTTTTCATGTACAAACGCATATTTCCTTTCTATGTTTCGACACACAGTTATACATGTATATCCCAAGTCTTTGTCTAGTTCTATTCAGTTTGCGCGTTAGGTCTGTACAGATTCCTGTTCAGTAGCCTAGATACTTGTAGTTTAGTCACAAAATCAGTTCCGAGAGTTTATACAATTATTTCGAGCAATGATGAATTTACATTATAGGCCAGTTATTCCGTATTTTAAGAGAGTCCGTGGATCAAATAATATTCGAGTAGATTTACATGAAACACGCGTTCACAGAACAGGATACAACAGTCAACATTAATTATTTTGTATTTTTATGTCTCATAAACATGAATACGTATTCCACTTATGATTTGAAACGTTCAGTTCCAGGTGCTCTTGTATACGGTACAGAACAGTTTTTACCTGAAGTCAAATACCGTGATCATTCAAAAATGGCATTGTCTTCTCTTCCTATTTCACGAAATTATACATTCAAACCCGCATAGTTCAGCATGTAATTACAGCTTTCATTCTGTTCCTGCCTAGTGCCGTATTTTATCAGAGCCATCCTAGCAAGTTAACATTGTGATTTAGCTGTGTTATTGTCTTGTTTGTAAAGCACAAAAATGTACATTCCGACATCTTTAAGTATAGCATTACAGTATTGAAGTATTCTACGTTATTGCTGAACTAGGTACATATCAAAACTGCTCGATGTCTATAGCAACATCAGTCGGAAATCATTTACCGTAGTCACCCAAATAATTCATTATAAAACAAATTAACATTACTCTAGCTGAAACTGTACCTTCTCCCCTGTAGTTACACGTATTAGTTACTTATGTCACGTACCGTATTGTATTGAGAAAACATTTGCTAACATTGTAGTTAGAGTGCGTCTGGCAATACCGGAGTTAAATGACTTATGTCCAATCTCAGCACTACATGCCGTTTACCGTATTTGCTCAAAGCATGTATTTTGATAGCTGAAAACTACTGACATTAATCGTAAAGTTTTACCGTAGTTAATGCATCAATTCCGACCTACCATAACGGACATTAATCCAAACCGTAGTTAATGCAATATGCACAATATACCGTGATTATCGTGAATCCATTACCATAGCAAGAATATTAGGCCCTACACCCCTAATAGTCATAAATCGTTACAGTACGAGGGGATGTCAATAAGTTTTGAGCCTTGCATAGAAAAACACAAAATATTGGTATGAACTGAACCACATTTATTTTTTCCCTTTATAGTCCCCTTGTGAGTAAAGACACTTGTTCCATCTTTTCTGCCAGGCGCTGATGCCATCTTTGTAGAAGGCGCCATTTTGGACCTCAAGCCAAGCCTGAGTAGCAGCAATAACCTCATTATCATCCTGAAATCTACGACCACGCAATTGTTTCTTGAGATTTGGGAACAGATGGTAATCACTTGGTGCCAGGTCTGGAGAGTAGTGAGGAGGCGGCAAGATTTCATACCCGCATTCCTGCACAGCAGCGGCTGCAACGTGAGAGTCGTGTACTGGAGCATTGTCTTGATGTAGAAGAATACCACGTCTGATCTTGCCTCGGCGCTTCTCCTTGATTGACTGTCGCACTTGCCTCACCAAGTTAGCGTAATATTCCCCATTCATTGTTCTTCCTTTTGGTAAGCAATCTTTGCTATCCCAGGACACTGTCGCCATTACCTTCTGCATTGATCTGGAGCCTTTGAACTTTTTGTTCCTGGGAGAAGTGACATGTTTCCATTCCATGGATTCTTGTTTGCTCTCAGGATCATAGTGGTGGATCCAGGTTTCATCACAGGATACTAGCCTAAAGTAAAAATCTGCTGGATTCTTGTTGTATCTGGTTAGCATGGAGTTGCTTATGGTGACCCTTGTTTGCTTCATTTCATCTGTAAGCATTCTTGGCACCCATCTTGCGCACACCTTAGACATGTCGAGATGTTCATGCAGAATTGTCTCGATGGATCCATGTGAAATGCCTGTGGTCTCCTCTAACTCGTGGAGTGTGATTTCACGATTTTCCAGCACAAGTCTATGCACTCTGTCAATGTTTTCCTGACTAGTGCTTGGTGTTGGGCGACCTGGATGGGGGTCATCTTCAAGACCCTCTCTACCATGCTTAAATTCATGGACCCATCGTTTGATGGTAGCAGATGATTGGGAAGACTTCCCATAAACTGCTGAAAGCCTTTCTTCAATGTTCTTCGCAGAGTTTCCTTCAAGAACTAAAAACTTAATTACTGCTCTATACTCAATTATATTCATTTTCACTACCGTGACGGGGGTCTCTTTCTGTCAATGTGAGCTGTTCAATAGCTTCTGAGAGTAGGATACCAAAACTTCTATATCACATCAGCTACTCCCCAAGGTTCAATGTCGTACCATAGGCTGTGACACCTGGGTATGAAAAATGCTCAAGGCTCAAAACTTATTGACATCCCCTCGTAGGTATCACGTTATCCGCAAGATTAGGTTATGTTGTATTATTCATATTATGTTTCTGTAAGCAGTTACCATACACACTCTGTTATACCACACACTGCTTAAATTACTTGACGTATACTGAAAGTGTATTAGGATATTGATTATTATATCTATTATTTGTGTGTCATTATTATGTATGAATTGGTGTATTGTGAATGTCGTCTCAGACACTTGCTTGAATAAACCCAAGGAACTCACAGCTCTCTCTTTCTTGTTTCAAGGTTCGCTCCCAATAGCTAATTCCCCAAATCGAGGCTTCACAGCCCCTGTGGCCTGGTAAAGTTAAAGGTTGCCCTAACAGGCACGAACAAACTGTCTTAAATAGATCACTTAACCATGAAGGTTGTTTTGTTATCGTTTGTAGCATATGAAGGTAGTTGAGTTAGCCTCAGCAAAGCTAATACCACCCTGACACATGCAAGAACTTTGCTCTGCCGCGGCAGTAAAACAACTATATCCGTGACAATGCTTGTGATTTAGAGGCAACACATTAAATCGTAAAGCACACTGCCCGTGCCCTGTTCACGCATAAGGTACACACTAGGCATTGTTACGAGTGTGTATTTTCGGAATAATTTGTTACTAATTAAGTAATAGTTATTATGTGTCACATTTCCTGCAGAAAATTATGTAAGAGGTACGCATGTAAGGCAGTATTTTGGAGTTATCTGCCCTTGGCTTTCTATTTGTTTACTTCCGGGAGATTATTCTGGAGCTTTCCACGTTAGTGGAGATGGTCGTATGTGCTCGAACGTTCAGGAAATGGCTGAATGTATATATAAATGCTAGTTGTCATGTTGAACACGGACACGGACACACATTACTGGAGTAAACATCACCAATCCCTGCCAACGCTTGGTCTTCATAGCCGCCGTCAAACCGCTCACGGTGTTATATTCTGCATAACTGTTTCCCTGTCGCACTAAGACTTTGGTGAGATTGCTATATATTTTGTGACCCATTGCCTTAGACTTTGTCTCATTTGTATTGCATTTGACAGCGGCATTGTGAAATTGACTTGTGACGTTTGTGTAACTTGCTCTCTTTTAATAATACAATGTAACAGCATGCAATAAGTGACCGAAAATGGTGTGCATTGTCAAGCAATGACATTGTATCACATGACTTCTTTACGTCTAGGTCAAATATTGTTGGTGCAATTGTTTACGCCAACTGTGGGGCATGTTTAAGCATGGTCATGCATTACCACACTCACTTCACACATATGTGAAGCAGTCGTGGCATTGTTTGGTCCCGCCTTGTCCGACTTGACGCCAGGCTATGAAACTAGCAGGCATCAGCACCAGCTTCATGCATTGCTGTGGACCTACTAGATGCTGAACACCAGAGAATAGTCTTCTAATGCAGGAAAGAACAGGTGTCTGTTCACAAGGAGAGACTACAGACATCATCATATTTTTCTGCGCCTTGTTCCTGGAGATTGTGGAGAAAATAGCCCCTCATCTTGAGAAGAAGACCACATTTACTGCTGGACTTGGGACCCAAGCCGGCAATCATTCTTCGCTTCCAAGCCAACGGGTTATTCTTATGCAAGTCAGTGCAACTTCAGAACTTAGTGCAATCTGCAAGTTATTCCTAGAGGTCTGCAAAACCATCATTGAGGTCCTCAAGGGCCATTGTGGACACAAAATTCGTACAAGTGACAGGGTGGTTGTAAACTCATATACACACTGGTGACTGGGTATCTATGTCAAACACTCTTGCAAGAACGTTTGTCTTACATATCCTTTTGTCGCTCACATGGTGCGACATCTCACTTGGTTAGGGTATCTAGGTCAAACACTTTTACAAGTACTTTGGTCCTATACGTGTCGCACATGTGGCGTGGTCTGTCACTTTGCTAGGGTACGTAAGTCGAACGCTCTTACAAGAACGTCTTGGCAAGTCAGCTTGTGGATCACTGAAAGAGATAGCCGGTCATGGATTATAATTGTCCAGGTTGTATACTCAATGGCGGGAACGGCGAATGGTCTGAGTTCGTTCCATCATTGTTTATACAACTTGGACAATTACATTAGAAGTCAGAATCACACTGTATTACCTCATCACTGTGATCTTATTCCTATCAGGTTATATGGAAAATAGCCATAGGTGAACAGGAATGACGCAGCAGACTCACAGTTCATGAAGAGGCCAAAGTGGTGGGTGACGTAGAACGAAGATAGTGGTTATGTAATAGGTTGCATGAAGCCTCCGCCCCTTCCATAGTGCCGACGTTAGGTGACGTCACAGGCGGTTCTGATTACGGGACTGATAACATGAATGAGACTGAATGTAATTCGGGATATATTTTTAGATGCACTCTACTTGTCAGGAAACAGGTGATGCTCCACCAGCTGTTTCTCAGCCATGTGAGAAACAGAAATCCCAATTTCGTGTTCCTTAATCCTTCGTTATTCTCATTTGAACGCAAACGGACTGTATTTGTTGTGGATCTACAGCTGCGTCCCCTGAGTTTGTGGAAGTCACAATATGAAAGGAAACGTTACCTTTTATGGTCATTCTTAGAATCTGTAATCCGAGTAGCTGTTGTTTTGTGATATTCGGTTAGCAATAATATTCATATTACTAATATCCGGACTAGAAATTATTCAAATATATACTTTATTGCCACAAAAATATCGTTTAACATTCCGTCACTGATTTTCGGGGGACCACAGCTGTCAAGAAGAGATAAGTTACGTTCAGTACCTATGTTGATAATTAACTGTTGAAATTCTAAGTGTTACAACATACTAGTGCACTTACATTTGTGAAAGTAATTTGCCATTTCGGAGGAATATAGGCCTTTTGTGAAGGAAGCATAATATATAGTCAAAATTGTCTTTAAACAATTCTTTGCACGTTCACTGATATTTGTGTAAATGATAGCATCTCTTTTCAATTCCTCTACCTCCTTTTAACTATAAAATCATGTTTTCTGATAGAAAATGGGTGGTAAAAAGCGACATGGAAAGGACCGTTATGGAAAGGACGGAGATTATTACTCTTAGGGTTATGGGACTTCAGTGGACAAGAATTAAAGACATAGTGGCCAAGGAGAATAATTTGAAGGTGTCAGTGAGTGGAATGTGTTTGCTGGACAAGAAATACAGGCAAACAGGTGTCATGAAGGACCTGTCGAGATCTGGCAGGCCAAAATGTACGACACATCGAGAAGACCAGTGCATCAGGAGACAATGTCTCAAGGAAAGATATTCAACCCTGAATATAATTCGGGGTAGGCGGAAGCAGACACTGGGTAGGTATGTCAGTAGGATGACGATCTCTCGCAGGCTGCATAGATTTGGGATAGGTTGTTATGTACCTGTCAAGAAAACCTCTGCTAAACAAGGTGCAGCGAAAACGTCGACTCTTGTGGGCATGGAAGGTGAGACGTTTTGGAGTGCCACAATGGAAGAAGATACTGTTTTCGGATGAATTGATCTTCAGATGTTTCAGCAACCGAAGGAGAATGAAGATCCGACGTTTGAAAAACGAAAGATTCCGTCCATATTGTTTGCAAACGACTGTGAAACATCCGCCTCAAGTTCACGTGTGGGGACTGATATCTGCAAATGGCCCAGGTGTGCTGAAAAATGTGACTGAAACGTTGAACAGTGTTCGATATCAGCAAACTATAATCAGTGACATAGATATTCATGGCC
The DNA here is from genome assembly GCF_037392515.1 of Haliotis asinina. Lineage (NCBI taxonomy): Eukaryota > Metazoa > Mollusca > Gastropoda > Lepetellida > Haliotidae > Haliotis > Haliotis asinina. The sequence goes on along the minus strand of NC_090292.1, from coordinate 40,980,263 downwards.
GTTGTCTCGCATTTCCTGAGAAAGAATTCACTTTTCAACAGGACAATGCCCCTGCTCATGCTTCGAAATCAATTACTGACTTCCTAGCTGCCAAAGGCATCGAGGTTTTACCATGGCCCGAAAAAAACGTCACCAGAGACTCTCCAACATCAAGTGATGGGCTGTGGACATCCGTCGAAAACACCCGTACAGTTTACCCAAATCTACCTTGTACAAGCTGTACCGTAATATGCCAAAAAGAGTAAGGACTGTAGTCACTGCAAAAGATGGGGCAATATGTTAGTGATAATATTTCATAATTATATCATTATTACCAACCTCTCGTTCATATTTTTCTTTAAACGTATGTTTCCCCCGTTATATCTGACGAGTCCACAGACTTATGGGACGCTGCTGTAAGTTGTTTCTGTGGAGCACAAGTTATAATATTGAATATAAAGACTTTGTGTTTATCTTTGGCCTCATGCCATGTCACATTGTTGGCATTTGTTTGAGTTATGAGTTTAACTCATAACTCCATTTGGTTAACTCTGGTCTCAGATACAAAGTGATCAAGGACCACCTTTCTTAGTCGAAGATGAAGTTCCCTTGAAAAGAGATGATCTGAGATGACAGCAGAAATCGCAGCTGTCTATGGCTAATGTCTGTCTTGTATGTAATGCGAACATAGGACAATTTATTGTATAATAAGTTGTTCTGAAAGTAGACAAAACGTCTACAGAGCGCACCGGTAATGAAGAACCAGCAGTTACTTGGCAACTGCAGTCAGTATGTATGGAACTGGGAATCATATTCATGTAGGGTTAATGCGTCTGAATCATTAGACCACTTACGCCGTCTGTCTCTGATTTAAAGTGAACTCCCGTATTTAACTTTAGTCTCAGATCTTAGTCTTTTTCGCCACCATTTGCATCAGGTCTAAGATGGACGTGAAACAACAGATATTGTGGACTGGTGTAGTATATTCGGAAAACATGAATGATGACAAAGAATTTCATGACTAATACACACACTAATAATAGAGGAACAGTTTTGAATGATGTTAGGTGAGTATATAAGCGATCATATTAAAAATACTGGATATTACCTTCTACGCAAACCTCTTTTCCAGATCGAGTCTTCAAATATCGTTGACCTGCGTTGCACATACCAGATGGAACCTTGAAAGGCAGAAAGAAGAATCAGGTAATGTTGTCCTCTCTACCTCATCTAATAATATAATTTTGAATATATACGAATATTTATATGACCCATCTTACCCTTCTAGTGATTCGATTGACATTACCGATACTACTTTTATCACCCACTCCATTCATCATTTTCATTCTGAGGTTATCACTCCTTCTGACAGCATGTAAAACGAGAACACTTCTGTGGAATTAAATACAATTTATTTGTGTGTGTGTGTGAGAGAGAGAGACAGACAGAGAGTGTGTGAGCGAGAGAGAGAGAGAGAGTGTGTGTGTGTGTGTGTGGTTACAAGCATTATATGTAATCCTATGATAACTTTAGGTTCTGCGATAAAAGCGGAAATAAAACAATCCAAGTAAACGAATACATCATATTAGGTGTCTATCGTGATTGTAAATGTGGCGTCGCCCGCAAACGTTAACACAGGGACTTGTAAAATTGAAAATATTACGTCCTTCTTCCTACAAGCGTATAGTGATATCAATATAGTAGGCGTAGATCTACATTTCTTCTTTATATGTATATGTACTTTATTGATGATTTAACTTCGTTCAAATACCCAGATCGATTTACCCAATACATCTGATAATGGTCAGACCAACCTCTCCCTTCCATCCGTTTTTTCACCCTGAGTAAGATTTATGTGTTTCATGTCTCGATATATTCAGAAACTAAGCCTGTCACAAACTCCTGTATGACATAAGATATGACTTTCTGACGATAATAATGTTTTTGATTTTCATCTGTTGTAATCGTTATTCTGATTTAAAGATAAGCAGATTTCTATGATGTTGTGGTAGGTTTCAGGTTCGGTTTTGGAATAAAAAGAATGACTGACAGGTCGGTAAGAAAATTAGAAGTGTTGGACGCCCAATGTAAAGTAAACAAAGACAAAAATTAACATTCACACAACATTACAAATGATGCTCAGACAATTCCAACATGCATCTGGAACTACATGTTTGATACATATGTTTATTGAGTACCCATTTAGGACAGGCCTTTGGAAACATTTACTTACGTGTGAGTGGCTCCATGCAAGATTGACATGTCCCTCCTTTTTCTCGATCGTTGATTCATCTGTTGATAAACGACAGGTTAAAGTCTCAGCATCGTATTCAATATTCACACATTGACCATGTTCAGCACATTTAAGCTGGCACAGATTGATACCAATGTTCTTGATAACATAGCCGTCCATCTTCTTAGGTGTAGACTGCTTCGTGCTTCCTGTTGAAATGACAAACATCAGCAAAATCGTTAATGCCAGGACTAATTTCACACGGTCGCTCGGTGCCATGTCCGAGACCTATTGAAATCACCACTCGTGAGATGATGCACGACTACCACGAGGTTCAAGAATCACGGTCAATGCAAAGATTATTTTCACCAATCTCTGGAGGCTATCACCAAGTAGATAGTGAACCCAAAGTTATGAACGCGTATGTCTACACCTCAAACACAGTGAGCAAAAAAATTGAACACCTATCTCTACATTCTAGACAGTCAGACAGTCAGTACAAGAAACCTGGCTTGAAGTGTACGAAAAACACAAGAGCACAGAAGGCTGCAACGATTGTTATGAATGTGCTGAGAGTACGTGTCAGCTGTTCCTCTCAGCCAAAGGGCCTGATTGGTCACACAAAACGCTATTGATGTGCTGCACAACGAGATATCAACATAATGACATCATATGTTTCAGAACTGTTTCCCAAGAGGAATAGTAATAGTATGTCAAACTATGTCTCTTTGCCGAGATATTGATTTATCATACAATGGGTAGTGTACTCGGCAGGATAAAGCCAACGGATATTTTCGGTATCTGTTGGGGTCATATACAGATACCGATGCAAATTAGAGAGGTCATATGCCAATTTTAGGGACTACTTTCACACTGTAAACAAACATGGCGTCACGCACATGTATCGGCGATCGTGTCTAATCTGACGGCCGTGGTTACGGAACTGCCAGTGCCTTGATGAGTGAAAGTTGTTGTCGTGTAATAATAGGTGGGACTGATTACGACCTCACCAGCACCGAAACGCAGGCGTCTTGCAATCATTGACTCAGACAGCAGCCAGGGAAATCTCGAATGAACTGTTTGACCCTTTGTCCGTTGACAAGTGTGCTTGAAAAATGCCTCGCGAACATTGTATTTGTTGTTCAAAGGTTTAACTGAAAAATTCCCAAATTCCACACGTGTTTTTTGTCATTTTTCAAACTAAGTTAATATTTGTTGACAACAATACGCTGACTGGGAACTATGTGACCTAACTCAGACAAATGAATGATCAGTAGCAAACTGCGTCATCGAGCTTGTGACGTCACATATTACTACGCACATATTTGTGGCGTCATAGATATGCGGGCACATCTCAGGAAGTTTAGTTTCACGATCTGTGGCAAATATGTTTTAAATTTACAGCAAGAATGACATTGTGTGTATTGTGATGGTTAATATCCTGCATTGGGAATAAACATTGTATTTAGCGAGTCAAGGCAATATTCCCGAGTATGTTCCCGTAACTGGATGTAGATATGTAGCTGCATCACCATTAAAAATACATACATTATTATCTGAAATTAATTTTCCAGTAATTTTACCTTTATGATTCCTGTATATACCTCCCCAGAGCGGGTTGTGGCCATTGAGGTCACACATGATTATAAATGACTTTGGAAGCTGGTCACAGAGATTTTGAAGATCCGATTGTTGAATGCTAGAAAAGGGAGGTATGTATAAACTGTGTAGTGTCATCGCAATATGCATGGTTAGGTGAACAGCTACAGCTTGAAGATTTGTATGAGCGGGGCAGGGCTATGTATTATGCCCTGGCATACAAAAACGGATACACCTCCTGTTGCCTTATCTCCTGGAGGAGAGAAAGGGTGATACTTGCTGTATTGTCTTAAATCAAAAGTATCTGTATTTGTAAGATAGGTCTCTTGAAGAGAAGACATAATGCTGACGGTTTTAAGTCCTGTAGTACTAAATGGATCTCGTTGAAGTTATTCTTCAGTCCTTTGCAATTCCTTTGTATAAGATTTCGATTTTGACTCATGGCGGTTTGATTGGGGATCTCTCCCGCGGACATGTTGAGGAAGAACCCATATCTTTGTGCTGTAAAGATGGAGATACCTCCATTTCGAGGTGTTCAAATGAGTGACATGGTCTTCAATAGATATAGGTTCCTCTCCAGAGGAGGGGATTTTAGAAGAGTTTATATGGTTAAGGAGTTTTCGCTGTGCTTTTGACATTTCAGTATGTTCCTCAACATCAACATGTGTTTGCACATGCTCAGGTTCTGACTGACTCACAGTTTGAGAGGCAGATGTTGTTACAGTAGACTGGCAGTCAGAAGGAGTAAAAGAAGTAACGGCTTTTACTGGTTTAACACATTTCAGTCAGTTCAGTCTGGCATGCGATAGAGACTGTTTTGGGATTTCCAGAGACAACATCTGAGTAGGTAACAGTCCGCGATATTTCCTATTGAATCCGGCTTGTAACTTGCTTTTTAGCTCCAATAAAGGAAATATTTCTCTTATGTTTCAATTTGAGGATTTCATAATTGTATCTGTCACTCAGGGCAAGATTTTGGTGACCATACATGATTCCCGCCGCAATTTGCACATTTAGGATCTTTATTGCAGGCAGGATCATGGTGATCTTCACAGCACCGGTGACAACGTTGTGCATTACGACAGGATGTAGACCCGTGTCCAAACTTGTGACAGTTATAACACCGGAGTAGATCTGGGATATATACCTCCACTCCCATATTGAAATAACCAGCTTTTATGGATTTAGGTACAGTACTTCACGCAAATGTAAACATGTAGGTGTTGCTTGGTTGAGTGGTACCATTCTGTTTCTTTACAGAAAAGTGCCTGACTGAAATAACATTTTGACTTTTCAGTTCAGAAACTATTTCCTCTTCAGACATGTCCGCAAAGCACCGAGCTCTGTCTCTAACAATGCCTCTGCTAGAATTCAGCGTTTTGTGTATCGAGGAGACAACACTAATACTTGCAAAGTTTTGCTTTTGTAGCAAACCGATTGACTGCTGCCGACGCAAACACTCCACAAGAAGTAAACCACCACGGAGACATTCTTTACTTCTTTACTTCTCCACATAGAGACTGAATTGTTTTTTATATCACAAACGGATTGAGTTGAAGTAGTTCTCCATTTGTAGATGCAATGACTATAAACCTAGACCAAGTTTCTTGTTGCTGTGAAACTGGAACAAGAGATATGATGGATATGCAGTGGAAACCTGATAAGTAAACTTTCAATCGACTCGTCAAAATTGTTTACTTATCGTTTTCTTTAACTTATCCAAACTATTCAATATCTGCAAATGACAGAGTAACGGACAAGATTTGTAAGTAATATAACATGTTTTATTGCACCGGTCTACTCACTGATACATATAACAATGAACAACTCATCCGGGTTGGCCTCCAGTTGCGAGTGTATTGTAAACTGCTTACGCCATAGCAAGCTGTAAGTGGGATGTTTATTTACCTGGTGACTTGACACATGTAGCTCATGTCAGATTATGTGGTGATCGCTAATGTAGTTATCAGGTCTCGTTTGGTCATTAATTTACTTCCAGGGACCACGTAAAAACTTTGACTTAAGCGGTATTGTTTACTTATCCAATTTTAGTTAACAGGACTCAAATAGTGATGATTAATGAAGAAGTTTGCCGGGACCAAACAATAGTGTTTACATATCCGATATGTTTAGTGAAGCGGTTTTTACTTAGGCGGTTTCCACTGTAGTTCAACACCACTGCTCCCCACCCGCCAGCGAGCGTCAACAAGGACAGTGTTTCATTGCAGCGGATATCCAGCATGCAAACACTAGGGATACAGCAGTGTCATACTCCGATGAATACGACATAAATAGCTATATTTGTCTACCAAATACAATGTTATGCTGGTTCAACTTTAACAAAACCTAGGAGAATTACAGAATTGCAACGAATGTAGAGGTCAACATCACCGGATTGGATGAACCACCGCTTTCTGGCATAGGCCTCTAGGCAATTTAATATGTGCATAATCTTTACATTTCAAATCAAAAGAACCAATGTCCGATAAGTTAAATGTGCAAAAATAAATTCTATGAACAAGGTATGGCATGACCAGCTGATTGATAGAACTGGGCCTGTTCTACCACCCGTCTAGGTAAAGTCAGGGCCGAAGTGGTGTGTTAGGCAACAGGAACACGGTTCCAGGCCCCTTTTGCTCGGAACCACCACGATCCCTTCCTCCACCGACACGGGACGCAACCCACGGCAAACAGGTTGGTGGACCAATTATCCACCCCACCCCCTCTCCTACCCCCGGGTCCACAACGGGGGTGAACGGCTCCTAGCTTTAGCCAGCACCCACCACGAGGAGGTGGCCGTTCACGGGTGCCAAATTAGGACAAGAAAACAACTAGATAGTCACAGATACAAATTGATTATACAAGTTTAGTAACTAAACCGTAAATAATTGAAAAAGCCAATGTAATATAAAGCTGGGATGTAGATAGCTAAGATCGCTAAGAACTTCCAGTGAGTTTTAATTCTACAATATAAATATTTCAAGAGGAATTCGTGAAACAGTTTCCAGTGAACACATTTATGTCAATTTGCACAGCAACACAAACGACAAAATGCTAATTTTCATTAATTACGGACGCACGTCATATAGCTGAAATATTGCTAAGTACAGCATGATGATCTGTTTCTGTGTATTATATTTCAAAAAGTTATTGATTGACAACATCTACAATTTCAATATTTAAAGAGGAACACAGTTATGTCAATTTACACAACATACCAGAAAACAAGGTGACTTTTCTAATGATGTACTGCATTTTTCAAACAGCGGATTAACAGCATAAGTGGTGTATTGATTCATATGCATTAACCCTGCATGAATATGATTCCCAGTTCCATACATACTGATTGCAGTTGCCAAGTAACGGCTGGTTCTTCAATACAGGTGCACTTTGAAGACGTTTTGTCTAATTTCAGAACTTCTCCAAACAAAAAACAAACAAAAAAAACCCCAAAAACAAATGAGACGGGTTATGTGTCATTGTTTGATAACTTGTAATGTCTTATGATACCAGACCCGTAAAGATTCCAGTTAGAACTGATCTTCAGTAATCGATGCTTGTCTCCATCTTTTAAAATACGAGTTAGAACTGATCTTCATTAACCCATGATTATCTCCCCGTAAAGAACCTGGTTAGAATTGATCTTTAGTAGCCCCTGCATAAGTGGCGACTAATGGTATCGGCAGGTCAGGTACGCTGAAACATGTCATTGGTTCCCAGTTGCGATTAATTATGGACCGAGGCCAGATAGCTGGTATATTGCTGGTTACAGCGTGACACTAATCTCACTCACTCACTCACTAACTCACTCACTCACTCACGGATGGTGAGGTGATCAGAAGAAATGTTGATCAGTGGTGAAAGATATTACTGACTTGTTGTGGATAGCTCTGAGGCGTTCGAAATAGAAACGCACTAGTCGAAGGGGCGGGGCTAAGGAGCTGCCTCGGCTGGGATATTTTAGTGGTCAGATATATTTGTAGTTCAGAAATTTAGAAGGACCATGTCCAGGTGATCTAAGATTAAACAGCCCACCTGTATATGCGCCCAGAAGAGCAGTAGAATTGGGTGTGGCAAATAAAGATATGAATAGTATCATAAGGGAATGAACCAGTCAAAGTGTAGATTAGTGACCAAATCTACATCTAGCTTAGTCACTTAAGGGTGAAGTGTGAGTGAGTGAGTGAGTTAATATTGAACGTCACATCGGCAATATTTCAGCCATATCGTGACGAGAACATTTTGATACTGAAATGAAACACGTATACATTATAAAAACCTGTTGTCAAAGAACAGTAAAAAATACTAGAATATGGCAGTTACAATTAAAACTAATGTGGAGAGTAAAAACAAATAGAACTATTTGGACAATACAATATAGCATACGGGCTGTAGATCTCCAACAACTGAAAGTAGATCACCATACTAGGGACCATGAGGACCTACAGTACTTTTGCTACCTGCATGGACCCCAGGTGGATTTACACCATCACCTCAAGTATTAATCTAGACGACCAATGATAAAATATGTATTGTAAACCAAAAGTCACTGTGTCCTGTAATCTGATCGGTTGAAAAACATGATTAAATGGTATTAGATTCCCGGAAACTGCAAGACTATTTACTGCGTACAGACACGTAGAAACCTCGCAAACAATTGTTTTGGTGCGTCATCAACAGTGCTGACGTCATTCAAATCATATTGTGACGTAAAGTTAGAATGACGTCACAAATGAGCTACTCCAGATGCTACCGTGGGAACCAGCTGAAACGGCCAGCTGATGACACTTCACTGCTGTACTTGTTCTCGATGTAAACGAGTGCAGACAGTAAAACCCTTTGGTTTACTTTTGTGTTTACAATGTCGATAAACATCATGTTTTGGCCAATTTCCGGGTGTTATTGAGTATTTGAAGCACGGGAATATTTCATTTGAACCTCCGGCTGACGCTGTCGATTCCAAATGCATTCCCGTGCTTCAAATACTCAATAAGACCCGGAAATTGGCCAACACATGATGTTTATCTCCTAATTAATTCTGATAACAAATCTAATTCTTTAAAAAATGAAATAATTACGTGAGAGCTGGTATTAGTAAAATGATCCTTCAGAGTTTGTGAATTAAAATACTGATCCCTTGTTATGGAATACTCAACAATATTCTTTCATGACAAGGGATGCAGAACGGACGATCAACTGAAGGTAGATCACCATACTAGGGACCCTGGGGGCTTACAGTACCTTTGCTACCTGCATGGATCCCAGATGGATTTACACCATCCCCTCAGCCGTTGGCGATTATACTGAAAGTTAGCCATTATTAAAAACAACAAAGATACTACGATTAAAAGTTTGGTCGTACTAAATTTACATAGAATGTTTTGGACTTACGTACCCTCTCAGGAGGACAATAATTTTACAACACTTCAACCCCCCTCAAGGGCACAGCCACTAACAATCTCAGTTATTAATCTAGACTACCAATCTTAAATATTTAACTATTTACAATTCTGATAACAAATGTAATTCTTTTAAAAATGCAATAATTAAATAAGAGCTGGTATTAGTAGAAAGATCCTTCATACTTCGTGAATTAAAATACTGATCCCTTGTATTGGAATACTCAACACAGTCAAGCAGGATATGCTTGACTGTGATTCTTTCATCACAAGGGATGTAGAACGGAGGATCCTCACCTTTCAAAAGGTATTCATGAGTATATCTCGTATGGCCAATACGACATCGCTGCAAAACGACCTCATCAAATCTGGACTGACAACCCATGTGGGTATACCCAATATATGGTTTCATAGCATGTAATTTTTTTACACCTACTTCGGTGTCCCACTTCTTCTGCATCAGATCACGGATATGCGATCTAATGGTAGCTTTATAATCAGTATGGGGAATACGAAGTGGTGTCACAGATTTGTTGAGTGCTACCTTAGCACCAAGATCGGCCAATGCGTTACCAGAAATGCCTACGTGGCTGGGTAACCAACAGAACACAATGTCGTACTGGCCAGTAGCAAGATTATTATACAATTCAATAATTTCAACTAAGAATGGATGTTTACAAGAAATATATTTAACAGTCTTGTTTATGTTGTAATTTATTAGTTTCTGATTTGTTAAATGTAGTTAATGTTAGGTCCACTTGGGGTCTAACCAATTGCCAATATTCCAGCTGAATACCGACTGAAGAAAGAAATAGTTTAATTCTAAAAACAAGAGGTGGAACAAGCGAAGATTTCTTTTTGTATAAATCCTCATACAGAGGACTGACAACACAGTTATATGCAGGGTTTGACTCACTGGAATACAATTTTGTAAAGCTAAAGTTTATACGTCGCTGCTCAAGAGATGGCTCATCAACCTCAATGTGCAGGCTGTCAACAGGTGAGTGCGAAAGGAGCCAAGACAATGTCTTAGACCTTGTCGGTGAACAGAATCTAAAAGTTTTAGGTTGCTTTTACAGGCTCCACCATATACAATGGAGCCATAATGAAGTTTTGACCGGATCAGTGATCGATAAATTTGCAGGAGGGAAGCTTGATCCCTTCCCCACTTAGATTTTCAAACGACTTTCACCAAGTCAAGTGCCTTCGGGCAATTCGTTTTGAGGGATTTGATATGTGGCAGAAACGTAAAATGTGAGTCAAAAATGATTTTATAACTTTTATGGGAGATCCATTTAGAAACAGTTCAGGATCTTTTTGCGGTTTATATTTTCTACAAAAGTGTATACAATTAGTTTTGGATTTAGAAAATTTGAAGCCGTTTTCAAGACACCATTTATGTATTTTGTTTAAACATAACTGCAGTTGGCGTTCAATGGTATGCATATTTTTCCCAAGACAAGAAATATTAAAATCATCCACAAAAAGTGATCCATCAATTGAATCATTTAAAACCTTTGACAAACTGTTGATTTTAATACTAAATAATGTGACAGACAAAATACTGCCTCGTGGGACACCTTGATCCTGACTGTAATGACCAGACTGTGTCGAACCCACTCTAACTTAAAATTGCCTGTCTCTTAAAAAGTTGGATATAAATTGCGGCAAACGGCCTCGCAATCCAAAGTCATGTAATTTTTTCAAAATCCCATGTTTCCATGTCGTGTCATACGTTTTTTCTATAAAAAAAATATGGACACTGCATGCTGCTTATTGATTATGACATTCTTAACAAAAGATTCCAAACGCACTAGATGATCGATAGTACTTCTGTTTTTACGGAAACCACATTGTATATCTGTTATGAGGCTATTTGTTTCCAAGTACCAAACAAGTTGATTATTTATCATGCGTTCCATGGTCTTGCAAACGCAGCTAGTTAGTGAAATGGGCCTATAATTGGAAGGATCAGTATGATCACGCCCGGATTTGGGGATGGGAACAACTATAGCATCACGCCATGACGAAGGTAAAATTCCAGTTGTCCAAATGTCATCGAAAATATGTAAGGGTGTCTCCAAACATGATTCCGGTAAGTGTTTCAGGAGTTGATAATTGATGTTATCAGTTCCAGAAGCAGTGTCGTGAGCCTGATCAAGAGCAGTATAGAGCTCATCAATAGTACATATCTCATTGTAATCTTCCCCACTATCTGAATTGAAATTAATAAATTTCTTTTCTTGCTCTTTTTGGCACTTTTGGAATTTAGGGTCATAATTGGACGAAGAAGAATGTTTTGCTAAGGTTTCAGAAAGTTTATTTGCAATTTCGTTTCTAACAGTTAACAACTGGTTTCCGTCTTTAAGATGGTGAATGCTAGATTTGGAACCCTTCCCTTTGATTTTTTTTATCATATTCCAGACCTTAGATATTGGCGTACGCGAACTAATGTTTGATACATAATTTTGCCAAGATTGGCGTTTACTTTGTTTAAAAGTACGCCGTGCTTTAGCATTTAAAATTTTAAATCAAGTCAAATTATGCACCATGGGGTGTCTACGGAAATAGTGCTCTGCCTTTTTCCGTTCTCTTCTAGCTTGTTTGCATGTATCGTTAAACCATGGTTTTCGAACATGTGGAATTGAAGAAGACCTTGGTATACACTCGTCAGCAATGAGAGTTACTTCATCAGAGAAACTTTTTATGGCATCAGGAACATTATTGAAAGTTTCCGGTGTAAGTTTGTCAACACACAGCGTTTCATATAAAGACCAGTTTGCCTTTTTTCATCTCGATGATGGAGAAACATCAGATGGGGTTACAGGTGTCAGTAGTGTTGGGAAATGGTCACTACCACTGAGGTCATCATTGACGTATGTATGTATTGGAACCATCATTAAAAATGCATAAATCGTTATTTGAAATAAAATCCTCCAGTAATTTACCTTTGGTGTTTGTGGTTGAACCACCCCAGAGTGGGCTGTGGCATTTAGATCACCAATAATAATACAGGGTTTAGGAAGTTCATTGTAAAGGGCTTGTATATCAGCTGGTTGAAGAGTTGAAGACGGTGGGATATACAGACAGCATATTGTAAAAGCAACATGCAACGTAAGTCGCGCTGCAACAGCATGAAGATTAGTTTTGAGCATAACATGGCTGCGAATAACATTATGTTTAACAAGGATGGAAGATCCCCCATTTGCCCTCACTCCCGGTGGTGAAAAAGTGTGATATGCATTGAATTGACGCAAGTCAAAAATATCAGTTTCTTTTAGATAAGTCTCCTGTAAACGTATATCTGACGGTGTAAACTCTTGCACTAATAGCTGTAAATCAGTAAAATTGGTCTTCAGTCCCCTGCAATTCCACTGTATAAAGGCTGTATTAGTCATTTAAGGGGCAGTAACTGGTGACCGTGCTCTTCCTTTCTTTTTGGGCGAGTGACCATTGGCGTTGTCATTAATGTTCACATGGGGGGATACCTCTGTATCCATATCCTCGAGCAACCCATACTTGTTGTACTGTATGGGATTTTTGAGTGCCTTTGACACTCGATCAGTTTGATTTTTCTTTTTAGAAGTTTCATTTTTATGTTTTTCGACGACTTTCGCAGAGGTTTCAGATGTTGAGGTAGATACTGATCTTGATTTTGGAACCGGAACTGTGTTTTCTGGATTAGAAACTGGTTTTGGTGTTTCACCATGTGTCCATGTAAGATCTGTTTGACACTCTACAGATGTCGTGCTGACAGTTCTTAAGGTTTTAGTGACTGACGCATACGATTGCCCTGTTGTATTGGCAGAAGTAACTGACTTTGCCTGTTTCATTGCATCCAAGTAACTGACTTTCTGCTCACATTTAATTTTTTGCACAAGGGACTGATATTTGAATTCAGTGCAGTCAGTTGAGGAGGACATATGGTTTCCATCACAGTTACAGCATTTTAAAGGACGAGTACACGTATTTCCGTCATGATCTATTTCACCACATCTGACACAAGTGATTCTACCCCTGCATGAATTCTGACCATGTCCGAATTTCTGACACTTAAAACAACGAGTAGGTCGTGGGATGTAGAGGTCTACAGGTATGGAAAAGCTGCCAACTTTGATAGAACTGGGTAGAGTCGTGATATCAAAAGTCAAGAGATAGGTATTGGATGGATACACACGACCATCTTTGCGGTATGTAAATCGTGTGGCGTCAATCACACCTTGACTTCGGAGTTCTGACACAATTTCCTCAATGGATTCATCAGCAAGACTGCGATCACGGTCTCTTATGATACCTTTGCTGAAGTTAAGTGTCGTGTGTGCCGAGCAGGTTACGGGAATATCTGCTAACTTTGTTGAAGTCATCAAATTTATAGCTTGGGCTTTTCGAGCACATTCTATAAGAAGAGCTCCAGAGCGCAATTTTTTTTATCATTTTTTAACTCACCAGCCTTCCCTTTAAGTCTTTTTTCTAAAAGAAATGGTGAATATGAAGGTAAAGCACGTTCACCTCTAGCTTCCATGACAAGGTATTTGAGGCCAAGTATCTCTTTCAGAATAAAGAAGTTTTGTGACAATTTCATCGTCAGAAGAATCTAATTTAGAATCAGATTCTGAAAGTTGCCGTTTTGGTTATTTTGGATTTTGTTTCCCCATATTGAAATGTTATATGGTTCAGAAAACCTGCTCCCCGCCCACCACGGAGCGCCATCAAGGGTGGTGTCACACGTAAGCGGAAATCCAGCAAACTAACATCAAAGGGATACAAGTTTGTTATACTCCAGCAGATCTAGATCAACCAGATTGACCCATTAGCCACCGCCTTCTGGGTATATGCTCTAGGTAAGCATCTCATATATTATCCGAAACTGTGTCAACAGAGATCATTCCACAAGTAAGGTTAAAAGCATAAAAAGTTAAACACAGGAATCGACGTGACCAGCCGATTGATTGAATCGGGCCCATTCAACCACTCGTGAAGTAAGGGCCAAAGTAGTGTGTTGGGCAACAGGAACACGGTTGTAGGTTCCCATTGCCCTCAACCACCAGGATCCCCTCCTCCACCGACACAGGGCCGCAGCCCACTGCCAACAGGTTGGTGGACCAAATATGCTCCCGGGTCCACTACGGGGGTGGCGGCGAGCTCTCGGTGTTACCCAGCACCCACGGCTCGCCACGGGTGCCCATGATAAAATAACGAAAGTAATACCCGCACATGGAACTGAGAACAGAGTACACAAATCACTAAGTAAGATTTGCTTGTTTGGTTATTTAAACTCAAACTCGTCTATATCCCAGCTATAGGGCAGCGCTCTGTAAATATTCGGAGTTGAAACATGCAATCTAGTGATCAGTAGCATCACTACTGATCTCCGCAACTAGGATACGATAACATGTGTCAAGCAAGTTGGCGAACATGAACACCCGATCCCACAGGTCGCCTTTAGGACAAGCATGGGTTGCTGAAGACTGATTCTAAAACGGATTTTCAGGGGTTCTCGCACGGTACAAGAGTCACCACTGTACTGTCACCTGTTTCAAGTTTGCAAAGTAGCAATAGATACTGACGACGAAGGTCTGGAAAATAGAGAAGTACAAACCCTGATCTGAACTTTTGACATACTGGATAGTGTTTACAAGGGCCTGTCATGAAACCACCATAACGTCATGTACATTTCAGATTCAGCAGTGACAAATGCATTTTTTAATTCATCGTGTATTTCAGAATAAAATCAGAAATGGTCTTTTTCAGCAATACTTAGTGTAGAGATACTACCAAACGAAATGTATTTGGTGTAAAACCAAACACTGTGCTTGTGTGAAATGCAAACACAGAACAATCACTTTTATCCACTGTGTAACATTTTCTCAGACTGACAGCGGAATCACCGTCCTTTCTAACTTTTCTATGCTGCAATAAATAAATAAATAAATAAATAAATAAATGGTTTTGAGAGTAGTGTTATGTGAGTTGACGATTTAGTAAAATGGCTTACAACCAGTTATCTGAGGCCACAAAATGGCAAAATGAGAGAAGGTGACATATCCCTGCGACTGATTACAAGACAGGTTCGTGATAGAAACGCCACGAGACAGGTGAAGTCAAGGATGTCGCCGGTCGAGGTTAACTCAAAAAGGCCGAGTTGCTGGATTAGACGGCAGCTACGATCCGGGTTTGATTCCCCACGTGGGTACAGTGTGCGAAACCCATTTGTGGTGTCCCCCGCAAGGGTGTTGCTGGAATATTGATAAAAGCGACGTAAAACCAAGCTAACCCACTCACTCACACTATCAAATACACATGTATAACGTAAAGCTCACTTCGGCGTCTCTGTTTGCTTGCCGCTAAGGCGATTTAAAGACTTATCCCATGTTTATAGGTGAGATTTTAGCATAATCATTGGCGACTTGACAAACCACACATGCCACTGAACACTAACTGGCTGTTTTCAAAATTGAGTTCAATGGATACATATCCAACATTTAATTTACATGCATTCATACTGTAAACGATGCCGCAATGACGAATTCATCATGTGTCAAAATGGCGTGCATAATTACAGCCGGTCATTTCAGCAATTGTATTTCACCTAAAAACAGTATGTTAGATTGAGTAACAGAAGTGGAGGATATATATGTGTCATTTAATTTACATGCATTCATACTGTAAACGATGCCGCAATGACGAATTCATCATGTGTCAAAATGGCGTGCATAATTACAGCCGGTCATTTCAGCAATTGTATTTCACCTAAAAACAGTATGTTAGATTGAGTAACAGAAGTGGAGGATATATATGTGTCCTTCTGGTATACAGGAATAAATAAAACTGAGAGGTTTTGTGTGATACTTGTTTTCAGTTTAAATATGGTTAAATCTTGCAATAATCAGCTACACACTTCCATTCTCCCTTTGTTAAGCAACAGCGACGACATGGTATTTGATTAACCAAATCAACACAGATTTATGTAAAGACGGTCGACGTTTACGTACAATCACTCATAGTTTATGTTTACACTCACTTCACAATTTTCTTACCTGATCCTGCGAGGTTCCAAACACAAATCATGACAAAATGTCTGAAAATACATTCAACAACTTTTATTTACATTAAAAAAAAAGGAAATCCCCCGTATTGTGACACACAACGACGTGAACGGCACACACCACGTCAGTGTCTGTAACGACATCTGCTCCGTCTCTGTCCACATGCACATCAACACTGAGTTCAGTGTGCACCACGTGACACCAGGAGATCCAACACTCGCTGATGTCCCCAGCGTCTGGCGTAGTCGACCGCTGTCAGCCTATTGTTGGCCCTGGCGTTGACGTCAACCCCGTCCAGGGAGAGGATCAGCTTCACGGTCTCCAGGTCTCCACTAACACAGGCCCAGTGAAGGACGTTGTTACCGTAACTGTTCACCAGCGACACATCAGCCCCTCTGCCTACCAGGAACTCCACCACGTCTCTGTGTCCCTTCCATGCTGCCATCATCACCGGCGTCGAGTTGTGCCACCTGCCCTTTCCTCTATAGTTGATGTCCACGTGCCCTGCTGCCAGGATCCTCTTTACTCTCTCCAGGTCACCATCCCTGCTGGCATTGTAGAGGTCGTGGCCTTTTGCTGGTGATAGAGTCGCTGTAACACAAAGTAAACTATGTACACCGGCATCTTTGTCACACATCTACAATCATGTTGATACGTGACTTGGACATTGCTACGTCATTTAAACAATTCCTTCATGGCTGATAACAATCATGACGGGAATGTCAACATGTCGTTCTGCAAGTAAGGATGGAGTGTTTAATACAGAACTGTCTCTTAGAGACAGAAGTAGTTGCGTTATTTTGTGTATGACGTAGGAGTGTTGATGCTTGTTGAACTTTACCAGGTGACAGTGTCAGTACAACTGTTGCAGCTGGGTTTTCCACCTACCATGGTGATCAGAGTCTTGTGTCGTCACTGGCGTCGGTGGAACCGTCTTGCTGGGTGTCAGATCCTCACTCGCGTCAGTCGTGGAGGCTGACACAGGGAATATGTTGTTCAGAAGACTATACATAGCACATAACCATTTCTGTTTTCGCCTTTCTAGATATGTTTTTCTTTCAATATTATGTATGATTAAGTTCTAAATACATATCTTATTGAAAAAGTATTAAGCATGTGTCGTTCAGTTTCATTAAGATAACTCGTAATAGCACGAAAAGAAGTGACACTTCCTAATATTAATTGTTACAGTTTGAAATTCTGTGATTGACAGCGTCGATCGATACCGGTGGGATTCATCCCTCGAGTCAAAATCACTACGGGCATATGCATCAGTGTGGTAAATGTAGGGAGAATTGAAAACTGAGCTTCCTGCCTGCTGGGTTTTCGCACCTACCCTGTAGGTCTTGGGTCGTCACGGGCACTGGTGGAGCAGTGTATTTCGGGCTCCGGTCAGTCGAGGCTGAAACAGGGAATATTTTAATCAGAAAACTATACATAGTACAAAAATAGTTAAAGTATTATGACTACTGGTTTCCGCTTTCCACAAATGTTTTGCCTTTCACTATTTTGTATGGACGAAGTCCAAAACCATCTGTTATAACAGAGGTATTAAATATATGGTTTGATTTGATGGATATTTCGTTTGCTAAATACATTTTCACAGTCTTATTCAGTAAATTGATTAATGTGAAGGCGATTAACACTAGTGTTTATCAAACAGTGTGAGGGACAATAGGGCAACTTGGCTGTGCGACAGTTGCAGTTTGAATCTGGCATATAGTCTGTGAATCACTCACAAATGTCGGAAAACCGAGTTAAAATGGTAGACAGAGCAATTTTCAAACAACTGCCAACCGAGGCGGAAACTGCAGCTGACACAACGTTACTTGTCGATGGAAGCAATGTGCTTTGATAAAAGTTAGGAACACGTGGCAGTGTGTGGTGGTAAAGATAAATATGGCGGTTGCCCGACATTCTTCGTCTGTTTCAATATTAGAAATAACGAAAATGAAGCATAGTTGCCCTTCCATAATCTACTTCCCATTGAATTTCTGATAGACTGCTGCAGGAATGCATAAAGATACGTTTGGCCGTGTGCTACAACGGGCATGTGAAATATTTGAAATGAAATATTTGGCTAGACAGATTTAAAATAATCTCATAAAGTCACCCGTGACAGAGGTAAATATCATCAGGTCAAAGGTTAACGGTAAGAAAGAGTACATTATTTGATTAAATATAGCAAGTCTATCAGGTGAAACGCTGCGTTGTTATGTTTCGCCAGACCTTCCATCGTCCCTCGTTGGTGACAGGCTAAACACAGGTCTGGGTGTAAACATTGTGTGAAGCAAACACTTGGCTCATACAACATTCATACTGCTTCACAGCAGTCATACAATATACATTTACACTGTTTCATCTAACTTCATAAATCCGTTTAAAATCACAAAATGACAACGTACTCATCAATAATGTACGTCCTAACAAGAGCAACACCTCACTGCTAGTTGAGAAACGCTTTGACTGGCGACGCCACGAAGCAGGGCTGCCAGCTATGACGTCATTGTGACGTGTTAGGTTAGGAGCACGACAACGTTTGGCGCTCGCCTGCTTGGACTGATCAACAACTCTGTATGTAAATGATTCCAATCGTCCCATGTTTGCTCTCTACTTTTGTTTTAGCTTTATGATAGCACCAAGTTACAAAACAGTTCGCGTTACCTGTGGCATGACATGGACAACAATTGTATATTAGCATGCCGGGCACTTCCCTAAATAGCACTCGCTCACCGACTGTTTGTATCGCTTAATTCCTTATTTATTTTTTTGTGAAATCAGATACAGTTCACCCTGCTTGCAATGTATGTTGTGCTACGTGTAGACAGCTTTACCCCAGCTCAGTCTATGTGTGAAATAGAGATTCACAGATGCAGTGCACACTGCTTATAATGTAAGTTGTACTACGTGTAAACGGACATTCCGAACTCAGTCTGGTCCCCTGAATATCACGGAGGAATCAAGTGAGATTGTGCGCGCGCATGTGACCTTAAGTTTTTAAAGCTAGTTAGTGGGCACACTAAGAACGGAAATTCTTAGGCCCGGGTTGGTTAGGGTTTCCTCAAACTTCAACTTACTGGTAAGTCTCGTTTAATTTTTAAAATTCTATTTCGTTAAAGTCTACGTCACTACGTAATCACGTGGGATTTTAAAGCAGTGAGTCCATGAACATAAAAAAGAATAAACATCAAAGAATGTGTTCATTGTTCACTTCACAATGTTTACTCAGATAACTTGAAACATCTTTACAAGTTAACAGTTTCATAGTGTAAATATAACACTTGATAGCATAAATACTCAGCTTATGAGTCAGTCAGTGTCACACTGTGAAGATGCTCAAACCTTGACAATAAACTTTCAGCGAAACAGTCATTAGTACTTGACTGTTCAAGCTGAACTTTGCAAAACATAGAAAATGTACTGTCACTACCCCAGCCTGCACTGTTCAGAATGGTAGACACAGGTACCCCCTGCTGCACTGTTCAGAATGGTAGACACAGGTACACCCTGCTGCACTTTTCAGAATGGTAGACACAGGTACCCCCTGCTGCACTGTTCAGAATGGTAGACACAGGTACCCCCTGCTGCACTGTTCAGAATGGTAGAAGGCCGGGCGGGACAACTTAGGAATGGCCAGCGAGTCCTAACTTGACATACAGAAGGGAGCAAGCTACAAAGACATATCTTATATCATTGGAAAGATCTCGAGGAGATGAACACGAAAAGTTCATTTGCCAATGTGTTCACGTGTTAATAAGCTCACAAATTGGCTCTGAAAATGCATTTCTGCAGAAATTTCTGGCAGAATTTTTTTTTCCGCAGAAATTTCTGGCAGAAATTTTTTATTTCACTACCAGAATTATCTTAATTTAACAAAATTAGAGAGTATAAATAATGATACTGCTGCATGAGTGGTAGTTTCATGTTTATTCCAAGTAATAAGCACTTAGCGTGATCAACGGATCTGATATTTTTGTTTCGATACTAGAATTATCTTAGTTGAATAAGATTAAACACAATCGTTAAATAATTTAATATAGACTTTCTCTAAATGGTGTCGTTTTCCCTGTTTAAAGCCTATTAGTACCAGACAACCGATAATTTTACAGTCTGAATTTAACCGCATTTCAATATAGCTTTTACAATTTAAAAGGCTGATGCATTATTCCCATCCGTTTCATCATAACACAGTTGTAACTTCGTAGTGGATTCACGTCGTGCAAGATTAATTTAACAGTATCAGGGTGCATTTTCTAATCCCAATAAGCCTACATTGTTTTTGTATGCGACATGGGTTGAAGGCGAATAGAGACGAAACCGGACATATACTACATACATACAATGTAATAACAGTGTAAGACGTGTGAGCCATAATTTGAATTCATCAACATGCCCGTAAAGACCAGCGTACCAGATGAGATGATAAACAATGCATCAGTGTTCAAAGTGACAATGCCCGCGAAAATGTAATTGCCTCGTTGAAACAATAATTTATGCCGGAGTGGCCACCGAGTATTCACACCTGTTAACGTGGTTTATCAGGTTGTCTCTATAAGCGGTCATCGTTCCGGTTCGGTTGGCCTTGAGTGGACACCGCGGTTAATAATTGCGCAAGCCAGAGAGCGGTCACTGGGGAAATACAGGGAAACGATGCCAGTTGGTGCTGCATGGACAATAGACGTTTTATAGAGTATATCCAGTACGTCTTGTCGGTTCAAGGTTACATGCAACACAAAACAGTTCTTTGCAGATTCTGAATCGGTTCGGTAACAAATTATCAAAAATGCAAAGTAAAGTTATGAAGTTGAAAATAACGCGATTGAAAAAACGCTTCCCCAGCGCAGGGGGGGAAAGTGGTTTCACCACCCATAGCACATGTGCAGTGATTATTTTGAACCGGAAAGCCAACTTGAACTCGTATAAACACAAGTGATGAGTGCAAGATTATCGTTGCGGTCGAAGTGGGAGAACAAGAGATGTTTCTTGTGGTTACAAGCACCCTGGTTCGGCAATAATAACAATACACTGGTACAGTACCTGCATATTTGCAACCCATGCTTTTGAAAAAAAATGTATAGTATTAGAAATGCTAATTTCATAGTTCAGTTTGAAAACTGAAATGTTTTAAATCATGTATATGGAAACAAAGAATACATTGATTGTGACAAGCAGTCTATGTCATAGACAAAGCGCAACGTCTGTTTATTGTCACCTGTCACTCTGCTTGTCTGCTAATGACAATATGCAGTACTCAACTTCAATCATTTACCAACTTAACACCTATCAGGCTATACACCGTAAACAAACTACGTTGATTTATGGCTCGTGCACCTGGGGTCTGTCTCTGTCACATTATGTAATTAGACAGACAGGCAGGTGCGATTCCTGTACACATGACATGCTATTACGTCTGTGGGTTGCAAACAAACTACCTCCATTTTCCCGGATGACTGGGTCGGACGGAACTGAATGCAAACTCAGATTGTCAGTTTCAAGGTCTGTATGTACAAAACCCAACATTTCAATATATAATATTTATGGATAACAACTTCTTCTATTGTGTGTGCTTAGAAGTGGATGGATGAATCATAATGATTGGAATATTTTCAAATTGTTTAACGCTGTATTCTGCACGAATCCACGAGTGACCAACATAGTTCTTACTATTCCTGTTTAAAAACATGTAACTGATAATATGCCGACGGTACACTAGAACAGTGATATAAATTGCCATCATCACAGACACATTTATACAATTTAACATTTCAACCACTGGCCTTTGTTGCGAAAACACGCCAATCAAGTTATCTCACTAGCTTCTGTCATGATGGGACGATAATTCACTCACTAGGGTCTTGGTTGAAAAAAGGTAGGAATAACAAATATAAAGGGGATATTGTACCACATTAGTCATTCTTGAATGGGATTAACAGGTGTGAAAACTCGGTGGCCACTTCGGCAAAAATCATTGTTTCAAAGAGGCAATTACATTTTCGCGGGTATTCACACTTTGAACACTGATGCATTGTCACATAGGTATTGTTTATCATCTCATCTGGTACGCTGGTCTTTACGGGCATGTTGATGAATTCAAATTATGGCTCACACGTCTTACATTGTTATTATATTGTATGTATGTAGTATATGTCCGGTTTTGTCTCTATTCGCCTTCAACCCATGTCGCATGCAAAAACAATGTAGGCTTATTGAGATTAGAAAATGCAACCCAATACTGGTACTGGTACTAATAGGCTTTAAACAGGGAAGACGACACCATTTAAAGAAAGTCTATATTAAATTATTCAACGATTGTGTTTAATCTTATTCAACTAAGATAATTCTGGTATCAAACAAAAATATCAGATCCGTTGATCACGCTAAGTGCTTATTACTTGGAATAAACATGAAACTACCACTCATGCAGCAGTATCATTACTTATACTCTCTAATTTTGTTAAATTAAGATAATTCTGGTAGTGAAATAAAACATTTCTGCCAGAAATTTCTGCGGAAAAAAAATTTCTTCCAGAAATTTCTGCAGAAATGCATTTTCAGAGCCAATTTGTGAGCTTATTAACACGTGAACACATTGGCAAATGAACTTTTCGTGTTCATCTCCTCGAGATCTTTCCAATGATATAATATATGTCTTTGTAGCTTGCTCCCTTCTGTATGTCAAGTTAGGACTCGCTGGCCATTCCTAAGTTGTCCTGCCCGGCCTTATTGTATAAACTCTCGGAACTGATTTTGCGACTAAACTACAAGCATCCAGGCTACTGAATACGAATCTAACCTGTATGTACAGATCTAACACGCAAATTGAATAAAACTGGACAAAGACTAGGGATATACATGTACAGCTGTGTGTCGAAAGATAGAAAAGAAATATTCGTTTGTACATGAAAAACATAAAACTTGAGGAGCCCACGACGCAATGTGCATAATTAAATACTTCTGGGTAGTGGCTAAGGATTAATGTAAAACCAGCACTTGCACTGAAGAGTGCTTCAATATCGTAGGAGCGCTTCAATAAAACTCTAGCCTTTTAAGACGATAATTACAAAGAAATAGCAAGTTAGACATAAACAAGAATGAGGTTTAAATGTTTCTTACCTTGAAACAAGAAAGGAGAGAGCTGTGAGTTCCTTGGGTTTATTCAAGCAAGTGTGCCTGAGATGGGAGAACCCAAGATTTTATAACCCACAGCTCTACCCGTTTGTCGTTATCAAGTTTCTCCGATGTTGGAGTTTTCCATATGCGTTATCTACCCTATGCTGAGAAAGTTTACTATAAGAGGTAGGTGGTGAGGAGATGATTACCTAACAAGACTTGATTTTCTTTATGGTATAGGCATGGCTGGTTTGTGTCAGCTGCTAATCCAAATATCTGTCAGTACGTGGTCATGGCATTTACGACAAGACAAAGAGGGTGGTACGATGGTAAAGTTGATTTTCGATTACGGCCTAGTTGGTGGTATAGATGCTCCTGCTGAGATGGGCCTACCTATCTGCGCTTGACCATGGGATGTAGCCGAGAAGAAAGGCCAGTGCCGACACAGCTCACTAATTTCATCTGTGATTAATTAGTTAAGGCTGGCATGGACGTGTTTGCTAATTGCCTGACGCTTTGCTTGACAAAACAAGATACACTATGCCTAGTAATTGCTCCTATACGGATTTCCTTGGTTAAGAATTATTTTTGAAAAATATAAAAATATATGAGGAAATATATGCACTGTAACAATGTTAAAACCATTTTGTATGAAGGATAACATTACCATGACTATTACAATGTATATTAGTGCTGTTCAAAACTGTTCCGTTCACAACACTGACGTTGGTCATTAATTCATTGTGCAAAATCTTTAAAAATCATAAATATGGTGCAAAATCGCCTTTGTACAAGCAAAGATTACTTCCATATCTCTTATTGATACATCAGTGCCAAGTGCCAAGCACTTGCCCATGCGCCTGTGCCAAGAGAACAGTATAGCTGGAAAATACTGTCAGCGTGATTGTGACTTTTGCATGCAAACCTAAAGAATGCGTTATACAGGAAAACGCTGTGTTCTTTCTGCCTTGTCAGCAGCAAGCCGCTAAACGGGGAGTCCCCTGTCTCTGGGGAAAGCTTGAGGTCTTCCATCTAAAATTGAAAGTACGTACCCTGAATTCCCTTTGGTAAAATTATCTCGTGGCAACGACTTATTATGTCGTGGCCATGAATTACTATTGATTTTTATTTTCTTGTCCCCTGTCATCTCCGCGGTTTCGTAAATATGACTGTACATGATTGCACTGTAACTGTGTATCAGTGGAATAATACTGTTTCGGAAAGCAGTATCACTCTGCATCGGTGCAATACCACCCTCCATAATTACAGTATCACTCTGCATCGGTGCAATACCACCCTCCATAATTGCAGTATCACTCTGCATCGGTGCAATACCACCCTCCATAATTGCAGTATCACTCTGCATCGGTGCAGTATCACTGTTCATCAGTACAATATCACCCTGGCACCCGTGGCGAGCCACCTCCTCGTGGTGGGTGCTGGGTAATGCCAAGAGCTCGCCGACACCCCCGTAGTGGACCCGGGGGGATATTTGGTTCACCAACCCGTTTGCCGTGGGTTGCGGCCCGTGTCGGCGGAGGAGGGGATCCTGGTGGTTGAGGGCAATAGGGGCCTGCAATCGTGTTCCTGTTGCTCAATACACCACTTTGGCCCTGACTTCGCCTAGACGGGTGGTCGAATGGGCCCGGTTCGACCAATCGGCTGGTCATGCCAAGCCCTGTGCGTGGATTATGTAATTGTACAAATTTGATTTTATATTGTTTCAATTTAGGTCTTGGCTTTTCACTCATATAACACTTGTAAATTTGAAAAGTGATGTTATTAACTTTGCCTAGAGTCTTATGCCCAGAAGGCGGTGGCTCATGGGCCAATCTGGTAGATCGATTAATTTTCTATTAATCTTCTGCTGGAGTATACCATTTCAGTATCCTTGGTGCTACCAGTCGGAGACCCACTGGTGTATAGCATTGTCCATGTGATACTCGGTGGAGGGTGGGGAGCTGGGATGGTGAACTTTCTATTATTAACCATGGCTCAACCCAAAAAACATAAGGCACCCGTGAACGGCCACCTCCTCGCGGTGGGTGCTGGGTAACGCAAAGAGCCGTTCGAACCCCCGTGTGGACCCGGGTCAAATAGGTCCATAGGACCCCATTGCTGGTCGCAAGGAGCGACCAAATTGGGCAACCTGTTTGCCGTGGGTTGCGTCCCGTGCCGGCGGAGGTGGTCTGGTGGTTGAGGGCAGTAGGAGCCTGAACCGTGTTCCTGCTGCCCAACGAACCACTTCGGCCCTTACTTCACCTAGACGGGTGGTAGAATCGGCTGGTCACGCCGTGCCCTGTGCATGGATATTATTTAAGATAACTGGAAAAGGGTTAGAACAATTTTGACCATTTTGACTTTGTATGTTCTATCGTGTCATAGAATTACATTGCCTAGAGTCCTATGCCAGAAGGCGGTGGCTCATGGGCCAATCTAGTAGGATATATCTTTTTTAGATATGTTTCTACTTGAGTATATCCACCTGGTATCCTTGGTGCCATCTGTTGGAGATCCACAGATGTAACGCATGTCCTTGTTGACACTCCGTGGTGGGTGGGGAGCCGGATGGATGAAACATAACTACTATTAACATGGCACCCCCTTACAAAAAAACGCACTCATGAACCAGAAGATTCACTCTCCTCCGAAGATGACGAAGAAGTTAAAATGTTACGTTCTGGCTGTCTTTTGATTGAGTGCAGGAAACACATTCAGTCACAGATTCTCCTTTCCACCAAATCTTTAGCGAATGTTCCTGTGCAAGTTTCTCCTCACAGGACTTTGAACAGCAGCAAGGGGATTGTTCGGGATGCAATACGGTGTCTCTCGGACATGACTGAAGCTGAAATTGTCTCAGAACTAAAATCACAAAATGTTATTGACGTGAAACGTTTTACAATGAAGAAAGAAAATGAAACGGTCAAGACAAACACATATTTGTTTACATTTGGTCTTCCTTCTCGTCCTGAATCACTTAAAGCTGGATACTGTAACTTAAGGGTAGATGCTTTCATTCCGAATCCTCTGAGATGTTACAGCAAGTAAGTCATGTCCAGCCGCTTGTCATCGATGTGGTGGAACATGCGAGGATGGCAAGTCATGTACAAATCCTCCTTCGTGTGTCAACTGCTCCGGTAGCCATCCGTCCTCGTCAAAGGAATGTCCTACATGGAAACTTCAATCACGAATCTCTCGAATAAAGCATGACCGTAATGTAAGTTTTCTGGAAGCACGGAAGATTGTTCTAGCTCAAAAACAGCCAGGATCTACGTATGCCACCACTGTGTCTACACGACTTTCAGACCCAAAGACAAACCATACATCTCTTCAAACAATTGCTTGCCAGACTGATTACACATGGACAAAGACGTCTGCACCTACTTTGATATCTTCAGCAGTTCAAGCGAGGCCTTCTCAACAAAGCTCTTGTTCACAAACCATTCCTTCAAGTCAAACAATCATTCAGTCTCAGGCGTCTTGTGATAAGGATTCATCTTTAACTCAGGTACAGTCATTATCACACTCAACTCAATTGTCCAAATCTGCCACAAGTGTGAAACAAATTACAAAAACTAAATCGAAATCTAAAGCTGAATCTGCAAAACAGAACCCTAGTGGAAGAGCCCCAAAAGGGTCAAATAATCAGGTCCAACTGTTCAATAAGTTTGGATCACTCGAGGACACGGATGTGTCTGAAAGCAGCCATTTTCGGACACATAGCTTGTCACCCTCGAGAAGAGCGAGGGGTCGTTCTCCTGTTAATCCCCCGAAGAGATAACTTCGTCACCCGTAGTACAGTGGACCTGCAGAGGACTCAGGACAAATTTGAATGATTTACATTTTTTAGTTCAAGATTTTACACCATCAGCATTCTGCTTACAAGAGACATATCTCAAGCAGACAGATCACTTTGATGTACGTCAATATAGTGCATATCATTGTTTTTCTCCTCCGGGTGATAAAGCCATTGGAGGATCTTCAATCCTCGTTCGGAATGATGTAATTCACAGCCCTGTTCTACTTAAAACAAATCTCCAGGCTGTTGCAGTAAGGCATACTTTGCATGTTGCAGTCACCCTTTGCTCTTTGTACATTTCCCCTTCATCATCTGTTCAGCAAGCTGATCTTCAGGCTCTGTATGATGAACTCCCTAAACCCTGTATAATCATGGGTGATTTAAATGGGCACAATCCTCTCTGGGGCAGTAGTAATACCAACACGAAAGGTAAATTACTGGAGGATTTCATTACAAATAATGATCTATGCATTTATAATGATGGTTCAAATACGTATTTACACCCTGTCACAGGAACATATTCATCTCTTGATTTATCTATTACTGATTCTAACCTATTGAGTGAATTTGAATGGTCAGTCCATGATGACCTCTGTGGAAGTGACCATTTCCCGACAATACTAAAGCCTGTGACGCCATCCGATGTTCCTCCATCATCAAGATGGAATTTTAAAAAGGCCAACTGGCCATTATGTGAAGTTCTCTGCACTGACAAACTCAAACCTGAACGTTTTAATGATATTCCTGATGCCATAAAATGCTTTTCAGATAAATTAAATAAAATTGCTGATGAATGTATCCCAAAGTCCTCTCCAGTTCCTCATGTCCGAAAACCATGGTTTACAGATGATTGCAAACAGGCTAGGAAGGCACGGAAGAAAGCTGAACATTATTTCCGTCGCCATCTTATGGTCCACAACTTAGATAAATTTAAAATTATCAATGCTAAAGCACGGCGTACTTTCCAGCAAAGTAAACGACAATCTTGGCGAAACTATGTATCAAAAATCAATGCGCGTACGCCAATATTAAAGGTGTGGAACATGATCCAGAAAATCAAAAGGGAAGGGCTCTAAATCTAGCATTCACCATCTAAAAGATGGGAAACAGTTATTAACCACTAACTCAGATATTGCAAATAAGCTTGGAGAGACGTTAGCCAAACATTCTTCCTCATCTAATTATCTACCAGAATTCCAAAAATATCAAACACAGCAAGAAAAGAAAGCTATTAATTTCAATTCAGATAATGGGGAAGACTACAATAAAACGTTTTCGATACATGAGCTTCATACTGCTCTTGATCAGGCCCACGACTCTGCTTCTGGAGCTGATAACATCCATTATCAACTCCTGAAACACTTACCTGAATCATGTTTGGAGACACTCTTACATATTTTTGATGACATTTGGACAACTGGAACTTTCCCTTCGTCATGGCGCGATGCTATAGTTGTTCCAATCCCCAAGCCTGGACGTGATCATTCTGATCCTTCCAATTATAGGCCCATTTCACTAACTAGCTGCGTTTCCAAGACCATGGAACGCATGATAAATAATCGTCTTGTTTGGTACTTGGAAACCAATAACCTAATAACAGATATACAATGTGGTTTCCGTAAAAACAGAAGTACCATCGATCATCTAGTGCGTTTGGAATCTTTTGCTAAGAATGCCATAATTAATAGGCAACATGCAGTGTCGATCTTTTTTGATTTAGAAAAAGCGTATGACACGACATGGAAACATGGGATTTTGAAAGATTTACATAACTTTGGATTACGAGGCCGTTTGCCGCAATTTATATCCAACTTTCAAGTTAGAGTGGGTTCTACCCTGTCTGATCATTACAATCAGGATCAGGGTGTCCCGCAAGGTAGTATTTTGTCTGTCACATTATTTAGTATTAAAATAAACAGTTTATCCAAGCTTTTAAATGATTCAATTGATGGATCACTTTTTGTGGATGATTTTAATATTTCTTGTCGTGGGAAAAATATGCATACCATTGAACGCCAACTGCAGTTATGTTTGAACAAAATAGATAAATGGTGTCTTGAAAACGGAGGCACCCGTGGCGAGCCACCTCCTCGTGGTGGGTGCTGGGTAACGCCAAGAGCTCGCCGACACCCCCGTAGTGGACCCGGGGGGATATTTGGTCCACCAACCCGTTTGCCGTGGGTTGCGTTCCGTGTCGGTGGAGGACGGGATCCTGGTGGTTGAGGGCACTGGGGCTTTTAACTGCGTTCCATTGCCCAACACACCACTTTGGCCCTTACTTCACCTAGACGGGTGGTCGAATGGGCCCGGTTCGACCAATCGGCTGGTCATGCCAAGCCCTGTGCATGGAGTATATATATCATTGCACAAATTTTATTTGGTTTTTTACTTTCGGTCTTGGCCTATTTGTTCATTGAGCTTTTCGAATTTTAAAATGCATTTTTGAAGTTCTAAATTTTTGCCTAGAGTCTTATGCCCAGAAGGCGGTGGCTCATGGGCATATTTCTAATTCTTCTGCTGGAGTATATCATCCGGGTATCCTTGGTGCTGTAAGCTGGAGGCCCGCTTACTTTAGCGTTGTCCTTGTGATACTCCGTGGTGGGTGGGGAGCTCGGATGATGAACCGTATTACACTAACCATGGCTTATGAAACTCCAACCAAAAAAACAAAACGTCCACTTGATATTGACCCTGTTGATACTGACCATAGACCGTCTACATCCATTGAGTATTGGCCACGTTTCATTGTGATTGAGACTCCTGATAAGACACCTTTGAAGTTGAACCCCTTTGCTGTATCCAAAGGTATTCAAGGCATTGCTGGGGATGTGAAGAACATCAGACGCTTACGTTCGGGTGCCCTGCTAGTCGAGTGTGGGAAAAAGCAGCAAGCAACAAATCTGATGAATATTAAATCTTTCGTGGGCATTCCCGTCTCGGTTTCTGCACACAAAACCTTGAATACAAGTAAAGGTATCGTGAGAGATAGAGATCGATTGTTTGATGACATGTCGGAACTTGATATAGGATCTGAAATGAAGGATCAAGGTGTTCTATATGTCAAGCGCTTTTCAACTCGCAGAAACAATGAAACCGTCAAAACAAATACGTATCTGTTTACTTTCTCATGTCCAAATGTTCCAAAATCAGTGAAGGCAGGCTACTGCAACATACAAGTTGATACCTACATCCCCAACCCGCTCAGGTGTTTTAAATGCCAGAAATATGGACACGGTGTATCTACCTGCACATTGTCTGTTGTGTGTGCTCACTGTGGTGAGAAGACACACACAACAGAAGATTGTGACAGCGATTATAAAAAATGCACCAATTGCGCAGGCGACCATTCGTCCTTTTCTAAACAGTGTCCTATTTGGAAAGAGCAAATGGAGATCAATAAAATAAAATTTACACAAAATATCTCTTTTGCGGAGGCCAAAAAACTGGTAAAGACATCTGATCTTACAGAAAGTTATGCAACAGTAGCAAAAACATCATCGGTTTCTAGCTCTAAAACAACATCAACCACAGGCTGCCAAACTACCTTGACTTGGGTAAATTGCGATTCTCCACAGCATTTGTACCCTGCTATATCATCACAGACTGAGGAATCACTTCCTAGTACCTCAAGGTCTTATGATCACAAATCATCATCTCAGTCACACTCAAAGTCTCAATCGACATCTGATAGTCAGCAAACGGTGAAAAGTAAACCGAAGCCAAAGCCTGATGCTTCAAAACATCAAAGTGGTAGAACTCCTAAAGGGTCACAGAACAAAATTCAATTGTTCAATAAATACGGATCTCTTGAAGACATGGACGTTTCTGAAAACGTCCATTCTAGGGCACATAGCTTGTCGCCCTCTAAAAGAGTGCAGGGTAGATCCCCAATAAATCCCCCCAAAAGATAGTTTATTCCAATAATATTGTACAGTGGAACTGCAGAGGATTGAGGACTAATTTACACGAATTACAGCTATTAGTCCAAGATTTTACACCTTCAGCGTTATGTCTCCAAGAGACATATTTAAAACAAACAGATACATTTGACCTTCGTCACTTTAATACATATCATTGTTTTTCACCTCCGGGTGATAGAGCCACTGGCGGAGCATCCATTCTAGTCAGACAAAACGTTATTCAAAGCCCCGTTTCACTTAATACTAATATGCAGGCTGTTGCTGTGAGAATTACTTTACATGTAGCATTTACGCTATGCTCCCTCTATATTTCGCCATCTTCGACATTTGCCAAAACTGATCTTCAAGCTCTATATGACCAACTCCCGAAGCCCTGTATTATAATGGGAGACTTAAATGGGCACAACCCACTCTGGGGTAGTGTAAATATAAACACTAAAGGGAAATTGTTGGAGGACTTTTGTTCTGACAATGATTTGTGTATTTATAATGATGGTTCCAACACATATTTACATCCTGGTACAGGGACTTATTCTGCTCTCGACTTGTCAATTACAAATTCAGAACTATTAAATGAATTCGAATGGTCAGTCCACGATGACCTCTGTGGAAGTGACCATTTTCGTACTATATTAAAAGCTGTAACTCCATCTGATGTTCCTCCATCATCAAGACGGAATTTTAGAAAGGCTAACTGGGCTTTATATGAAACACTGTGTGCTGAAAAACTTAAACCCGAACGTTTTATTGACGTTCCTGATGCTATTAAATGTTTTTCTGAGGAACTGAATTCCATAGCTGATGAGTGTATACCAAAGTCCTCTGCAGTTCCACATATTCGAAAACCATGGTTCAGCGATGAATGCAAACAAGCTAGGAAGGCAAGGAAAAAAGCAGAACATTATTTCCGTCGCCATCCTATGGTGCATAATTTAAATAAATTTAAAATTTTAAATGCTAAAGCACGGCGTACATTTAAACAGAATAAACGCCAATCTTGGCAAAATTATGTATCCAAAATAAATTCTCGGACACCCATGTCCAAGGTATGGAACATGGTCCAGAAAATTAAAGGTAAGGGTACTAAATCTACAGTCCATCATCTTAAACATGGAGATCAGTTACTTACGGATAAATCAGATATTGCGAATAAACTGGGTGAAACCCTCGCTAAACACTCTTCCTCTTCTACTTATTTACCTAAATTCCAGCAGTATCAAAAACAAGAAGAAAAGAAAACTATTAATTTCAATTCAGATAATGGGGAAGATTATAATGAAACATTTTCTATTCATGAACTCCATACTGCTCTTGATCAAGCTCATGACACTGCTACAGGAGCTGATAACATACATTATCAACTCCTGAAGCATTTACCAGAATTCTGTTTAGAGACGCTCTTATCAATATTTGATGATATTTGGACATCCTTCTTCGTGGCGTGATGCTATAGTGGTACCAATACCTAAACCTGGACGTGATCATACGGATCCATCCAGTTATCGTCCGATTTCATTAACCAGCTGTGTTTGCAAGACCATGGAACGCATGATAAATAATCGACTTGTTTGGTACTTGGAAACAAATAACCTTATCACAGATATACAATGTGGTTTCCGTAAAAACAGAAGTACCGTCGATCACTTGCGTTTAGAATCATTTGTGAAAAACGCGCTGATTAATAAGCAACATGCTGTGTCTATCTTTTTTGATCTTGAGAAGGCATATGACACAACCTGGAGGTATGGCATTCTGAGAGATCTACATGATTTCGGTTTGCGTGGTCGTTTGCCTCATTTCATAGGCAAATTTTTAAATAACCGACAATTTCAAGTCCGCGTGGGTTCTACCCTGTCTGATCATTACAATCAGGATCAGGGTGTTCCACAAGGCAGTATTTTGTCAGTCACACTTTTTAGTATAAAGATCAACAGTTTATCAAAAGTTTTAAACGATTCCATTGATGGATCCTTATTTGTGGATGATTTTAATATTTCTTGTCGTGGTAAAAATATGCATACCATAGAGCGGCAGTTGCAGTTATGTTTAAACAAAATAAATAAATGGTGTCTTGAAAACGGCTTTAAATTTTCTCAATCGAAAACTAATTGCATACATTTTTGTCGTAAGTACAAACCACATAAAGACCCTGAACTATCTCTAGATGGCACTCCCATTAAAGTTGTCAAGGAAGCCAAGTTCTTGGGATTAATTTTTGACTCACACCTTACGTTTCTGCCTCATATTAAATCTCTGAAGACTAAATGCCTGAAAGCACTTGATTTGTTGAAAGTGGTATCAAATTCTAAATGGGGAGGTGATCAAGCTACCCTTCTCCATCTATATCGATCACTTGTCCGTTCTAAACTTGATTATGGCTCCATCGTATATGGTGGAGCCTGCAACAGCAACTTAAAAGTATTAGATTCTGTTCATCATCAAGGTCTAAGACTTTGTCTTGGGTCCTTTAGAACCTCTCCTGTTGACAGTCTATATGTTGAAGCCGATGAACCATCTCTTACACAACGTCGTATAAAATTATCTTTACAATATATCACGAAGCTATACTCTAACGAATCTAACCCTGCATATAACTGTGTTTTCAATCCTCTCTACGAGGACTTGTACAACAAAAAGTCTTCTCTTGTTCCACCTCTCGGGCACAGAATTAAACCCTTTCTTTCTTCGGCTGGCATTGAGCTGGAAAACATAGCTCCTTCCCGTCTTCTTTCTTCTCCTCCTTGGCAGTTGGTTAGGCCACAAGTTGACCTAACATTAACGACTTTTAAAAAATCAGAAACGAATGAATTACAGTATAAACAAGAATATAATCAACTGAAACATCAATATAGCAATTACAAACCCTTATTTACAGATGGATCCAAGGACGGTGGCGCAGTGGCTTGTGCCACTGTCATTGGATCCAGAACAATATCTTCTAGATTACCAGATAATAGTTCTATTTTTACAGCAGAAGCTAACGCCATATTAACAGCTCTTAAATATATTCAAAGACACCCGAAACGTAAACAGTATATAATCTATTCAGACTCTCTTTCTTGCCTTCAGGCTATTAAAAATCTTTCTTGTAAACATCCACTTTTAATTGAAATTATTGAACTGTATAATAAGCTTGCTACTGGCCAATACGACATCGTCTTCTGTTGGTTACCCAGCCATGTAGGCATTTCCGGTAACGCAATGGCCGATCTTGCTGCCAAGGCAGCACTCAACAAATCTGTGACACCACTTCTTCTTCCCTACACTGATTATAAAGCTACCATTAGATCTTATATCCATGATCTGATGCAGAAGAAGTGGGACACCCAAGTTGGTATAAATAAATTACATGAGATAAAACCTTACATTGGTTATACCCACTTGGGTTGTCAGTCCAGATTTGAAGAGGTCATACTACGACGATGTCGTATTGGCCACACTAGATATACTCATGCATACCTGTTAAAAGGTGAGGATCCTCCATTTTGTATCCCTTGTGATGAGAGAGTCACGGTCAAGCATATTCTGCTTGACTGTGTCGAATTCTCCATCACAAGGGATACGTATTTTACAGTTAAAACGATGAAGGATCTTTTTACCAGCGTTAGTTTTCATTTAATTATTGGTTTTTTAAAAGAAATTGATTTTTTGATTGAATTGTGAGCAATATGTTTCTGTAAAAAGATATATTTTAATAATTGGTAGTTTGGATTCGTAACTAGAATTGTTAGTGTCTGTACCCTCAAAGGGGGTTGAAGTATTGTAAAAATATTGTCCTCCTGAGAGGGTACGTAAGTCCAAAAACATTCATAGTAAATTTAATTCTACCAGGCTTTTAATCGTAGTATTCCTGTTGTTTTAATTGTGGCTAGCATATTGTACACTCGCCAGCGGCTGAAGGGATGGTGTAAATCCAACTAAGGTACTGTAAGTCCCCATGGTCCCTAGTATGGTGACCTACCTTCTGTTGCTGGCGATCTATAGTCTGTTTTTATATTGTATTGTCTGAATATTGATATTAGTTTTAACTTTCCAAGCTAGTTTTAATTCAAATTGTGATACTGTAGTTGTTTTACTGTCCTTTGTCGACAGGTTTTATAACACACATATTCGTTTTCAGTGGTCTGTTCCCGTCACGATATGGCTGAAATATTGCCGATGTGACATTAAATATTAACTCACTCACTCACTCACTTGAAAACGGCTTTAAATTTTCAAAATCAAAAACTAGTTGCATACATTTTTGTCGTAAATAGAAAACCACATAAAGACCCAGAACTGTTCTTAAATGGCACTCCCATCAAAGTAGTCAAGGAGGCCAGGTTCTTAGGTCTGATTTTCGACTCACATTTAACTTTTCTTCCGCATATCAAATCCCTAAAAACTAAATGCCTGAAGGCACTTGATTTATTGAAAGTTGTGTCTAATTCAAAGTGGGGAGGTGATCAGACTACCCTCCTACACCTATACAGATCACTTGTCCGTTCGAAGCTTAATTATGGCTCCATAGTATATGGTGGAGCCTGCAAAAGTAACCTAAAACTTTTAGATTCTGTCCACCACCAAGGTCTAAGACTTTGTCTTGGGTCTTTCAGAACTACACCTGTTGACAATCTATATGTCGAGGCTGATGAGCCAT
Organism: Haliotis asinina; assembly: GCF_037392515.1. NCBI lineage: Eukaryota > Metazoa > Mollusca > Gastropoda > Lepetellida > Haliotidae > Haliotis > Haliotis asinina. Next base: position 40,944,539 of record NC_090292.1, on the reverse strand, counting down.
CTCTTGAACAACGCCATATAAAATTATCTTTACATATAACAAAATTATATTCCAACGAGTCAAACCCTGCATTTAACTGTGTCTTTAACCTCTGTATGGGGATTTGTAATACGTGAAGTCTTCCCTTGTTCCGCCTCTTGGACTAAGAGTGAAACCTTTCCTTTCTGCTGCTGGCATAGTGCTAGACAACATAGCTCCCTCCCGTTTGATTTCCTCTCCTTTTTGGCAGTTGGTGAGGCCAAAAGTGGACCTTACACTGACTAAATTTAAAAAATCAGAAACTAATGAATTACAATATAAACAGGAATATAATCAAATCAAAAATAAATATTGTAATTACAAATCCTTATTTACAGATGGGTCCAAGGATGGTGGCGCAGTAGCTTGTGCCACTGTCATTGGATCCAAAACAATATCTTCTAGATTACCCGATAGCAGTTCAATTTTCACGGCTGAAGCAAACGCCATATTAACGGCTCTTCAATATATTCAGAGACGCTCTAACCATCAACAGTATATACTCTATTCAGACTCTTTCTTGCCTTCAGGCTATTAAAAACGTATCATGTAAACATCCACTTTTAATAGAAATTGTTGAACAATATAATGATCTTGCTACTGGCCAGTACGACATCGTGTTTTGTTGGTTACCCAGCCATGTTGGTAATAGTGGGAACACAATGGCTGATCTTGCTGCGAAGGAAGCACTCAACAAATCTGTGACACCACTTCTTATTCCCTACTCTGATTACAAAGCTGTTATCAGATCATATATTCGTGATATTATGCAGAAGAAGTGGGACACTCAAGTAGGTATCAATAAATTACATGAAATAAAACCCTATATTGGTTACACCTACTTGGGTTGTCAGGCCAGATTTGAGGAGGTCATCATACGACGATGCCGTATTGGCCACACCAGGTATACACATCGGCATCTATTGAAAAGTGAAGATCCTCCATTTTTTGTATCCCTTGTGATGAACGAATCATGTCGAAGCATGTCTTGCTTGACTGTGTAGAATATTCCATCACAAGGGCTAAATATTTTTCATCACGAACTTTGAAGGATCTTTTTATTGATAATAGTTCTCATTTAATTATTGCTTTTTTAAAAGAGTTAGATTTGTTATCTGAGCTGTAAATAGATAAATATTTTACGAATGGAAGTTTCAATTAGTAACTGAGATCGTTGGTGGCAGTATCCTCAAGGGGGGTTAAAGTACTGTAAAATTATTGTCCTCCTGAGAGGGTACGTAAGTCCCATAACATTTGAAGTAAATTAAAGCTTTCCACTGTTTTATTGTAGCATACGTGTAATTTTAATGTATGGCTAGATATGACGAAATTGCTAACGGCTGAAGGGACGGTGTAAATCCAGCTGGGGACCATGCAGGAAGCAAATGTACTGTAAGCCCCCATGGTACCCAGTATGGTGATCTACCTTCAGTTGTTGGCAATCTATAGCCCGTTTTTATTTTGTATTGTGCTCAGTAATTAGATATCATTACTAGTTTTTAAATGAATGTCTGTGATATACTAGTGGCTGTGCTGTTCTTCGTTAACAGTTTTTAGATTGTTTCAAACATTCTTCATATATATCATGTATTTTTCGTTGTTCTCGTCATGATATGGCTGCGATATTGCCGATGTGACGATAACTATTAACTCACTCACCCAAAAAACATAAACGAGCACTAGGTGAGTGTTTGTCCTCTGATGAGGAAAATATCACAAACAGATATCCAGATACATGGAGTAGATTCTTGGTTGTATCTTCGACTGATGGTGAACCACTCAAGCTAAATCCGTTTGCCACATCAAAAGCAATTTATGGACTTGTTGGTGATGTCCAAGCTATCAGAAAAATTAGATCAGGGTTTCTCCTCATAGAGTGTAAAACAGCAAAACAATCAGCTGCCCTCATAACCACAAAACAGCTTGCAAATACTGAAGTTTCAGTTTCTCCTCACAAGTCTCTGAACAGTAGCAAAGGCATCTTGAGGGACAGAGACCGCTGGCTTGCCCACATGAGTGAAAAGGAAATAGTTACTGAACTGCAACACCAAGGAGTCACTCATGTTAAAAGATTCACGTTTAAGAAAAATGGAGAAACTTTGAATACCAACACCTACATAATTTCTTTTTCTCAACCCCAACACCCAAAGTACATAAAAGCTGGATATTGTAACATCGAAGTGGAACAGTATATTCCAAACCCACTTCGTTGTTACAAGTGTCAAAAGTTTGGTCACGGTGCCCAATCCTGCAGAAATCGTGCAACATGCTATAGATGTGGTAAAGATGATCATGAAGGTTTTGACTGTTTGTCTTCTCCAAAATGTGTCAATTGTCTTGGAGATCATATGTCTTCGTCAAAGTCATGCCATGTCTGGTAACGTGAATATGAAATTGTCAAAATCAAAATCCAAAAGAATGTCACATGTCATGAGGCAAAACGTTTAGTTAATGAAGCCTCCCCTCAGTCATCAGGTGTACCATATTCTACAGTTGTTGCTCGCCCCAATACTGAGTCTGTTCTGTCAGTTGCATGTCAGACAGATCTCAACGGGGTTGAAGCTGACAAACACACTTTTATTGCATCAGATTCTACTGTTGATAAACACCATGCAACATCAGCTTCCCAGACTGAATCACAAACAATATCTCCTATTGTGAAAAATCCTTGTCAAAAAGTGGATTACAGACAAAAAACCGATCGAGTACCAAAGGGATCACGTGATCCTGTTCAAATCTATAACAAGTTTCAACTTTTAGAAGACATGGACGTCTCTCCTCATCCCCGTGCGCGAAATAGAAGCAGTTCGCCTCGGAAGGGGAAAAGTCGGTCCCCAGTACTACCACCTGCTATAAAATAAACAATAACGCCTTACTCCAGTGGAATTGCAGAGGACTTAGGACCAATTTTAATGAAGTACAACTACTAGCACAGGATTATAAACCATCAGCATTTAGCTTTTAAGAAACGTACCTGAAACAAAATGATAAGTTCGAATTGCGTAAATACCTTTCTTATCATTCTTTTTCACCCCTTGGTGACAAAGCCACTGGTGGATCTTCCATATTGGTGAGACATGGTATAATTCATAGCCCTGTTCCTCTCAAAACCAATCTTCAGGCTGTTGCTGTTCGTCTTACTTTACATATAACTCTTACTCTTTGTTCCTTGTATATCTCCCCTTCTTCCATTCTCCATCAGAATGATCTTCAAGATTTGTATGACCAATTACCAAAACCCTGTATCATAATGGGTGATCTCAATGGTCATAACCCATTATGGGGAAGTCCTGATACCAACAGTAAAGGGAAAGTTCTTGAAGAGTTCATATCTGATAATAATTTATGTATACTCAATGATGGCTCTGACACATATTTACATCCTGGAACGGGAACATATTCTTCCTTAGACCTGTCACTCACTGATTCAAACGTTTATAATGAGTTTGAATGGTCAGTCCATAATGATCTTTGTGGTAGTGACCATTTTCCAACAGTACTTACAGCAATTAACCCTTCCGATGATCCGCCTGTAACAAGATGGAATTTTTCAAAGGCCAATTGGCCATTATTTCAGGTCACCTGCCTTATAGAACTTAAACCAGACCTTTTCATGGATGTACCTGATCCAATTAAAATGTTCTCGGACAAACTGAAACATAAAGCTGATGAAACTATTCCTAAGTCCTCTGTAAATCCGCACATCCGTAAACCATGGTTTAATGATGAATGCAAACAGGCTAGGAAAAACAGGAAGAAAGCAGAGAAATATTTTCGTCTTCATCCCACTGTTCATAACTTAAATAATGTAAAAATCAGTTACGCTAAAGCTCGACGAACGTTTAAACACATTAAACGTCATACTTGGAAAAATTACGTTTCCAAAATAAATTCCCGTACTCCTATGTCAAGGGTATGGAATATGATCCAAACAATTAAAGGCAAGGGTTCCAAATCCAGTAGTATTCAGCATCTCAAAAATGATAATAACATACTAACTGAAAAATCTGATATTGCAAACAAGTTAGGTGAAACTTTGGCTAAACATTCGTCCTCCTCAAATTATCATCCAAAATTCCAGACTTATCAAACACACCAAGAGAAGAAACCAGTGAATTTTAAATCTGATAATGGTGAAGATTATAATGAGGTATTGTCTTTACATGAACTTCATACTGCGCTATCACAGGCTCACGACACTGCAACAGGACCTGATGATATCCATTACCAACTCTTAAAACACTTGCCTGAATCATGTCTCGAAACGTTACTTGGCATTTTTGACCACATTTGGACAACACAACATTTTCCCTCTTCATGGCGAAAAGCCACAGTTGTTCCTATTCCAAAGCCAAATTCCAAATTACCGACCTATTTCCTTAACTAGCTGCGTTTGCAAAACCATGGAGCGAATGGTAAATAATCGCTTAGTCTGGTTTTTGGAAACCAACAATCTGATTACTGATATACAATGTGGTTTTCGTAAAACCCGAAGCACAATTGACCACTTTTTCGTTTGGAATCATTTGTTAAAAATTCTTTCATTAAAAAGCAACATGCAGTATCAATCTTTTGTGATCTTGAAAAAGCATATGATACTACTTGGAAGCATGGTATTTTGAAAGATTTACATTCTTTTGGGTTGAGAGGTCGCTTGCCTCAGTTTATATCTAATTTTCTAAATGACAGACAGTTTCAAGTACGTGTGGGAACAACCCTTTCAGACTACTTTCATCAAGATCAGGGTGTTCCACAAGGCAGTATTTTGTCTGTGACTTTATTTAGTATTAACATCAATAGTCTTTCTAAGGTTTTCAGTGATTCAGTAGATGGATCACTATTTGTGGATGATTTTAATGTTTCTTGTAGAGGTAGAAATATGCATAAAATAGAGAGGCAATTACAAATTTGTCTCAATAAAATTGAAAAATGGTCACTTGAAAACGGATTTTAATTTTCGATAACAAAAACAAATTGCTTGCATTTCTGCAGAAAGTATAAACCGCATAAAGATCCAGAACTATTTTTAAATGGCACCCCCATCAAAGTAGTAAAGGAGGCCAGGTTCTTGGGTCTTATTTTCGACTCACATCTAACTTTTCTACCCCACATTAAATCCCTTAAAACTAAATGCCTAAAGGCACTTGATCTGTTAAAAGTTGTTTCCAATTCAAAGTGGGGAGGAGACCAAACTACCCTACTCCATTTATACAGATCTCTCATCCGTTCGAAACTTGATTACGGCTCCATCGTTTATAGTGGAGCCTGTAAAAGCAACCTCAAAATACTTGATTCTATCCACCATCAAGGTCTAAGACTATGTCTTGGGTCATTTAGAACTTCTACTATTGACAGTCTTTACGTAGAGGCCGATGAGCCATCTCTTACTCAACGGCGTATAAAACTCTCCTTACAGTATATAACAAAACTGTATTCTAATGAGACCAACCCTGCATTTAACTGTGTTTTTAATCCTCTTTATGAGGATTTATACAATAAAAAGTCTTCTCTTGTTCCACCTCTTGGACTTAGAGTGAAACCTTTTCTGTCTGCTTGCGGCATTGAGCTAGCCAATATATCTCCTTCCCGTCTACTTTCGTCTCCACCCTGGCAGTTAGTTAGACCCGAAGTTGACCTAACACTGACGAGGTTTAAAAAGTCAGAAACAAATGAATTACAATATAAACAAGAATATAATCAATTAAAAAGTAATTATAATACATACAAATCTTTATTTACAGATGGGTCCAAGGATGGTGGCGCAGTGGCTTGTGCCACTGTCATTGGATCCAGGTCATTATGAGGCGATGTCGTATTGGCCATACGAGATATACTCATGAATACCTTTTGAAATGTGAGGATCCTCCATTCTGCATCCCTTGTGATGAAAGAATCACAGTCAAGCATATCTTGCTTGACTGTGTTGAGTATTGCATCACAAGGGATCAGTATTTTAATTCACAAACTATGAAGGATCTTTTTAGCAATATTAGCCCTCATTTAATTATTGCATTTTTAAAGGAATTAGATTTGTCAATTGAACTGTAAATAGATAAATATTTCAAAATTGGAAGATTAAATTAGTAAGTCAAATCGTTAGTGGCTGTACCCTCAAAGGGGGTTGAAGTACCGTAAAATAATTGTCCTCCTGAGAGGGTACATAAGTCGAAAAAGATTTGAAGTAAATTTAAGATTTCCATCTTTTTAATCGTAGAATAAGTGTGTTTTTACGTTATGGCTAGATTTGTATAAATTGCTAACAGCTGAGGGGATGATGTAAATCCAACTAGGGTCCATGCAGGAAGCAAATGTACTGTAAGTCCCCATGGTCCTTAGTATGGTGATCTACCTTCAGTTGTTGGCAACCTATAGCTCATTTTTATATTGTACTGTCCTCTGTAGATGCATTGTTTTAGGTCTGTTCACTAGTTTTACATTCTACTCTGTGATATTCTAGTTAGTTTTACTGTCCTTCGTCGACAGGGTTTTACAATGTATGTGCTATTAATTCATTTGTATTATCATAATTACTCGTTCTCGTCACGATATGGCTGCAATATTGCTGATGTGACGTTAAATATTAACTCACTCACTCACTGTTTGGTGATACAGTACACGGCTTGAGTAGTCCTCTGCAGTTGGGAGGCCATGTGTTCTTGAAAACAGGCATACATTTTACCAATTGTCCATTCATAATAACAACCACCCCTTTTCGGGAGTTTATAGTCAAGAGAATATGTTCGAGGAGTGCCGGGGACATTTTGCCTTGGCTTCAACGACTTGCATCTAGAGTAAACTATCCGTGAATATTTTATGAATCTATGTCCCATAGCAACCTTTCACCATGATATTATTGATCACAAGTTTAGGATCAAATAGCAATGCCATCATTTAGGTGGAATCATTCAAATGTTTAATTCTTAACATCAAAAACATCTATCTGACAAATAACTACATTTGGATGAGATAATGGTTTGTTTGGATAATCCATCATTTTTCTTTCTTTTCTTTTACACATACTTGAAAATAAATGCTTAAAGGTACCTGAATTATTGAAAGTAGTCTGTCATTCAAACTGGGGAGGGGGCCGAAGTATGAGGATTTATGTAATACGAAATCTTCCCTATTCCACATCGCGCTAGGGACCGTGGGAACTTACAGTACCTTTGCTACCTGCATGGACACGACCCGTGAAGGTCCCGGGGTAGAATAGGCCTTCAGCAACCCATGCTTGCCATAAAAGGTGACTATGCTTGTCGTAAGAGGCGACTAACGGGATCGGGTGGTCAGACTAGCTGACTTGGTTGACACATGTCCTCGGTTCCCAATTGCACAGATCGATGCTCATGTTGTTGATCACTGGGTTGTCTGGTCCAGACTCGATTATTTACAGACCGTCGCCATATAGCTGGAATATTGCTAAGTGCGACGTAAACCTAAACTCACTCACTCACTCACTGTACTCACTGCACTCACTAGTTGGACTTACACCATCAGCTCAGTCACTGGCGATTGTAAGATTTTTTAGTCAAAATTAAAAGAACAAAAATACTACGCTTAAAAATCCTGGTAAGTTTACATTGACTTTGAACGTTATGGACTTACGTACCCTCTGAGGAGGACACTAATTTTACAATACTTCAACCCCCTTTGAGGGTACAGCCACTAACAGTTCAAGTTACTAATGTAAACTACCAATCATTAAAATACATATATCTACAGAACATATTATTCAAAATTCATCCATGAAATCAACTTCTTTTAAAATATCAATAATTAAATGATTACTAACAGTGGTAAAAGATCCTTAACAGTTTGGACTTTGAAATATTTCTCCCTTGTGATTGAGAATTCAACACAGTCAAGCATGATATGTTTGACCCTGGCTCTCTCTTCACAGGGGATACAAAACAGAGGATCCTCACCTTTTAACAGGTATGCATGAGATACGACATCGTCGCAAAATAACCTCTTCAAATCTGGACTGACAACCCAGGTAGGTGTAACCAGTGTAGGGCTTTATTTCAAGTAGTGTAATGATACCTACTTGAGTGTCCCACTGCTTCTGCATCAGATCACGTATATAAGATCTAATGGTAGCCTTTTAATCACTGTATGGAATAAGAAGTGGTGTCACAGATTTGTTGAGTGCTGCCTTGGCGGCACGATCAGCATTGTGTTTCAAGAAATGCCGACGTGGCTGGGTAACCAGCAAAAGATGATGTCCAACTGGCCAATAGGAAGAACATTACATAACTCAATAATTTCTATTAAAAACTGGATGTTTACAAGAAAGATTTTTAACAGCCTGAAGGCAAGAAAGAGAATCTGAAAATATGATATATTGTGCATATTTAGGGTGTCTTTGAATATTTTTAAGAGCCATTAATATTAGTATGGCGTTTGCTTCAGCTGAAAATAGAGTTGTTATCGGGTAATTTAGAAGATATTGTTCTGGATGCAATGACCGAAGCACAAGCCATTGTGTCACCGTCCTTGGACCCATCTATAAATAAGGATTTGAAATTGTTATATTTACTGTTCTAGTAATTGCACGTGACGCTAAAACACGGCAGACAATGGAAACTCAGAATCACATGATACCATAGTATGGCGATGTGGTCACTGGTGGGAGTGTGTGCTGAAAGTCGTCTGGGGCAAAGAACTGGATAATTACTTTGGTGATATATGAACTAGGGTCAAATTTAAGCTCGTTGTAAACCACCCAGATTGTATCACCTATTTCCGCACGGCTCCCTTTGGGAGCTGCATTCGCCGCCTTACACGCGCATCCTGCATGTCGTTGGATAACGGGACCCTTGCGCGTCACGTAGAATTTTTCCGTTTCTTTTTTGGCAAATTTATAGCCGAGCAATTAAGGTTTCTGTGACTTTAGGCCGTCTGAATTTCTTCCAAAGAAGTCTCGGTGGAAGACTTTTCTTCCACCCAGCCTCCGGTGGAAGTCGCTCGCGCCATTGTATTTTGGAAGCCTTTTACTTTGTGATATCTATGCATGTTATACATGCTCTCTCAAAAATGCAAACGTGATTCTAATGCTGCCCCTGGTAACCAGTCCAGATTGAATCTCCGACATGATCGTTTGTGTAATTTTGTTGAACTTCAATTCTTCTATATCACAGCAGACATCATACCACCATAGTCCGGTCATGATGTAATGGCAACCACTCTTACCATTCACCTCAGAAAATGCATTTCTATACTGCGTTTGAAAGCCATTTAAAGCGTGTGTCAGACAGTGTATAGTAATGGAGCTATATGGGTATTAATGTGCGAAATGCAACAAACACCGCAGGTGATATAGATTGGCGGAATTCAGATGAATCTATTCACCGGCTATACCGGCGTCGTTAACATTTACATCTATAAAGCATTTGCAAAGTGTTTCATGTAGGATTCTGAAAATGTGTAACATGCTGGTGTGCAACATTAGACGTCCGCGCTACACAGGAATCAATATAGGTGACAGAGCTAAAGTTGCAATGAATTGGAATAAAGCCATAAAAGCAATGCCCGTAGTCTTAATATATAAACTTTTACTGTGATGGAAAACCCTGTAAAGTGCGGTTCTGCCAAGGTGTAATGTTCATTCGAGTGGCGTCAGAGAGTCAAGCAATGCGCGCCATTATGTAAATGCATTTGCGCTAATGGCGGGTAAAGTAGTCGGGGATCCGGAGCGCGTCTCCCTTCCGTGTTACGGCAGCTATAATTTCACGATCCACCATCCAAAATTTAATTTTTAACATGCATCTGAAAGCCTTTGAAAGTGCGGCTCTGCCAAATTATAACGGACATTCGAGGAACGTGAGATAATCAGACAATGCGCGTCATTACGTAACTGTTCTTGTGCGACTGGTAGGTAAAAAATGGGGATCTGGCGCGTACCTTCCGCCAGCTATTATTTCATTATCCTTCATCCAAAATGAAAGATTTACAATGCATTGGAAAGCCCTTGAAAGTGCGGTCACCTCAGACAGTCAAGCCATGCGCGTCATTATGCAACTGCACTTGCGCTAATGGCCGGTAAACTCGGGGGTCTGGCGCACTTCTCCCGTCAGTGTTACGGCACCTATAATTTCACGATCCATCATCCAAAATTTAATGTTTCAAATGCATCTGAAAGTCCTTGAAAGTGCGTCTATGCCAGGTTATAATATGCATTCAAGGAACATCTTTTAATCAGGCAATGCGCGGCATTATGTAACTGTACATGTGCGTGTGGCTGGTAGAAATGGGGATCTTGCGTGCATCTTTCCTCAGCTGTTACTTCAGCATAAGAAATCAAAGGTGTAAAAGGGGTCGGTAATACCTTGAAAATGTTGATGTGCCAAGGTATAATGTGCATTCGAATAAGCGTTCCATTATATCACGACGCGCATCAAATAGACAAGCTGGCGCCATGCTCTGACAACTGTAACTTATCACAAAGGCCGCCTCTGTCTGGCCACTTAATTACTCTGTTGCGGTCGCAACTCCTTATCATCATTATTTTCATAACTTCTTTCAGATCTGGCCGCATGGACTGATTGTATAGACACGTTCTTCTCTACCTTCCTGTAAACTTGATTATTACCTGATTAGCTGTATATCACTCGTCTGTGTTCACATCTCCGTACTCTGGAGATGCTACTTATCAGCAAACGTAATTTCGTCACCTGCCTTGCTCTCTTATGGTTATAATCACTCAGCTTGGGTCACTTCCTTTTGACATGCCGCTACTTTGTGATTTTAAACCTCGTCGCCCCACTGACTTCAACTTTGTGTATAAAATTTCTTTGGCATGGGCAATTCACACCTTTTGGCATGCTCATGCCCCTCCAAATGGACACCACACATGGAATGGAGATGGACAATTTCCAGTTTCCTCCTCCCCCGTAGAAACATGGCCACGTGAACTTCATCTAAACCATTCCATTGGTTGTCTGACCGCGACGTGGTAACATAAGGGAATGCATTTCACTGCAATTTCATCATCACAGACCAAGTGTCTTAGTGGATCACTACCAGTCAGCGTTGGCAATCACCATTGGCAAGTGAACTTTACTGTTATTTCTACTCGTTTGTTCTTAATTTCTGCACTTTTCAGTCATTTACGTTGCTCACTTTATCAAAACGAAACTCAACATAACTAGGTTTATTCCCTAAATAGACATATTGTATAAGCAGTTTATTTCTTAATTTGTCCAAGACTGTGACATCCAGACCCTCTTCTGTAGTGCCCAATCATTCCCAGAAAGTAAGTGTCCCAGCAATATAATAAAGTATGCCTTCCACAAACATCGGTCGTTTGTCAAAAGTGTAAAACATATTACAAAGGCCTCGTGCATTTAAAGCAATGTTATCCTGGTAGTTCTACTCCTGGTCCACACGCCATACACGCCCAAAATCGCCGCCGTAGCGAGTCCTATACTGCTACACAGCTTGTGCAAATGTCGGCTCTATTGGCATTTTGTGGCACATACAGTGTCAACAAAAATCAAATCCCTGATTACATCAGGGTACTTAAACATTTTGGCCACACAATTCAAGGAGAGGACGCATCTGCAGCCTATCCTTCAACTAGTAATCCAATGCCGAGTACCAGTGCTGGTTTAACTGGGTCTACCAGAAGTGGTACTCGGTATAATTACAAACAAAACACAGTCAGGGCTAATCTTACAAACACTGGCTTATACGATAGGTTCCCTGAAAGTGAGCCAACACTTTCAGGGTTTTATCAATATTTAACCAATATTCGTAAAAAAGCACGGCGTAATGCTGGTGACACGTGTCGCCGCGTTTCTAAGCTTTTCTATCATATCCAAAAACATGTTTTCCCAAATAGTAATATGGCTTGTATCAACTTTGATATATTTGAGCACGTAGATGAAATTTATTATTCTAACACGGTCCTTTCACAAAATGGGGTTTCTGCAGGTGGTATTAAAAATTGCATGTCAGCTGTCATATCCTTTCTCAGTTACTGTCAAACGTATGTTCAAATGTTACCAAGGGTTTTCGATAATTTGCGTAGGTTTACAAGTGCTACGCATTGTTGATTTTCAGGTGTCAGTAGCCAGTATAAACGCGAAGAGGTCCGTAAATCTGTTACAGAATGAGATGAAACCAAACAACCGCCGCCCATTTCCGTTGTTCAAAAGGGGCACATCGATCCTGCAACCAGACAAGAGGTGAGGGACATCCTGGACCGGGCCAAGGCAGATCAACTTCCATCTGAGGACGATCAGCGCCTGGTGATGCGGTACTTGTCTTGTGGGATAATTCAACTTGGACATGCCCAAAGACCTTCAGTGGCGTCGTGTATGAAGTTGGCTCATTTTAATAAGGCACGGTGTGTTGCCGGGAGGTGCCAAATTTCTTTCATGGACCACAAGACGTGCATGAGCTTCCTGGTCACCCTAGGCTTGTGCAAATAGGATTACGACATGTTCAGGGATTGCCGCCAATATGTACGTGGTGACATGTCTGAAGATGCTCTAACGGACAAATTTCCTTTCTTCAGCAGAGTGGACGGCACTGAAGTGGAAAACAACTCCGAAAACGAACGTAGGAGATTTACGGCCACGGATGTTCGGAAAGCTTTGGAGACTGAAGTGGCAAGGCAGCATCCCAATGATGCTGCAAAACGTAACATGACCAGTGACTATCTTGCACATGGCCAAAAGACTGTCAATAAGTACTACGCTAAAAAGACTCCCTTACAGGCTGCTGAACGACATGTTCAGGGATTGCCGCCAATATGTACGTGGTGACATGTCTGAAGATGCTCTAACGGACAAATTTCCTTTCTTCAGCAGAGTGGACGGCACTGAAGTGGAAAACAACTCCGAAAACGAACGTAGGAGATTTACGGCCACGGATGTTCGGAAAGCTTTGGAGACTGAAGTGGCAAGGCAGCATCCCAATGATGCTGCAAAACGTAACATGACCAGTGACTATCTTGCACATGGCCAAAAGACTGTCAATAAGTACTACGCTAAAAAGACTCCCTTACAGGCTGCTAGTGAGTCTGCTTTTGTGCAAGGTGTTATCCAACAAGCAGCGGGTAGATCAAACGCTGAGGAATCTGCATCGGCGTCAGTTCCAACAGATTCCTCCACCCAGCCCCAGCTCCAGCCCCAAGGTGAGAAACAAGTAGATCATGGAAAGTAGGGGGAAGGGTGAAAGTAGACCGGAAAGTAGATAAAACCAAAACCGTAGGATAGAAGTAGTAGGTTATAGTCTGTAATTACCGTGAGCAAGTGCATACGCCGGTGATTTTACCTAGAAGCAGGCGATGTCTCAGCCACGAAGCAGGCAAAACACTGGTGTTGCACAGAGGTTTAGGGGGCGACCCCGAGAGGAGAGGGGATGATGGTTAAACAGTAGCTGGCGCAGGCAAACCCGTTCGAGTCTTGATTTGCCCGTGAGCAAGTGTAGACTCTTCTGACTTTTGCCAAGAGATGGGTGCTAGTGCCAGAAGCAGAACGAAATGCTAGTGTTGCATAGCAGGCGAGGGGACGATACCGAGAGGAGAGGCGATGATGGTGAAAGGGTACCTGTCGCAGGCAAACCCGTTCGAGTCTTGATTTGCCCGTGAGCAAGTGCATACGTCGGTGATAGTGCCGGAAGCAGAACGAAATGCTGGTGTTGCATAGCAGGCGAGGGGACGATCCCGAGAGGAGAGGCGATGATGGTGAAAGGGTACCTGTCGCAGGCAAACCCGTTCGAGTCTTGATTCGCCCGTGAGCAAGTGCATACGTCGGTGATAGTGCCGGAAGCAGAACGAAATGCTGGTGTTGCATAGCAGGCGAGGGGACGATCCCGAGAGGAGAGGCGATGATGGTGTAAGGGTAGCTGGCGCAGGCAAACCCGTTCGAGTCTTGACAGGAGGCTCCAAGGCGATTTGGTGGTAATTGTTCATGATTTGCCGTGTCAAATCTTTGCGATTCCCTAAGGCGTGGCATATGGGAAATGAGCGGTCTATTGCTGTAGTTTCTACAGATTTTTACGTGAGGCATCTACTTGATGGGCATATGCGACGGCATGACATGCCAGACGGACATTGACGTTTTCTGAGCTTTTGTTATGCATGTTGATGTAAAATGTAGTATGTGTTGTTTATCACGTGTAGCAGTTCAACTGCCAACAACCAGGTTTCATGATTTGAATTATACATTTGTGTTAACATATTTGAGGTATCTGTCCATTATGTACGGCAACTGTATGGGTATTGAATTCGTGAGCCATGGTTATCATGGTGCATGCTAAATTAAAAGAACAAGCTAACACCGTTCCCCTCTAATCCAAACCATTAACCTCCAATCAAAATGACAAAATTAAAACTGGAAGTCTACGTCCTTCTCTCTACACTAAATCACTAACCCATTCCGAATTAACCTAAATGACATAACCTTAAAGCTAAAAACATCAAGACCGAGAAAGTTAAAACTAAACCGCTAACCCAAACATAAATGACATAAATTTAAAGCATAAACCATGAATACCGCGGTGCGTATAACTGAATAATACACTGACAATGAGAGAACGTAAAACTGGAGATAAAAGTACAAACGTAACACCGCCTAAAACACTAACCCCAAACATCAAATTAACGTGAAAAATATACCAAGAGAGAGAAGGTGACTACGAAACTCAATACAAAAACACCTAACACTAATCATAAAAACTAAAAGAGCGAAATAAACAAAATAGGGTAGGTGATGTAACCCTAGACACAAGTGAAATGCTATACTTGCATCAAGGTCTACAAAGTCAGTCGGTCGGTCGAGGCATTGACAATATGTTACCAGGTGAAGGTGACATATTTTCAATGCCTACCAACTGGCCCGGAAAAAAATGTCTTTAATTCCAGCTGGTGTGATCCTTAATATCGGGTTTCCATGTTTGCCGATAGTTTGATGTTGTATGGAAGTTGTTTGATGTTGTATGGAAATGTAGCCTTGGTATTGTCTTAATTCCAGCTGGTGTGATCCTTAATACCGGGTTTCCATGTTTGCCGATAGTTTGATGTTGTATGGAAGGATGAAGCCTTGGCATTGTCTTTAATTCCAACTGGAGAGAAAGCGAAGCCAAAACAGGAACTGATGAATGAGTTTGTAAATAAATGTGTATGCGTTTCCAGTTTCATCACCATTCAACACAAATGAAGGCAGTTTTAAACCAAATGCAATAGCAGTTAAATCTAGTTCATATTTGTAATTGTTGTAATTTGGGGGTAATTTGCACTGGTACAACAATGTTGGCAATCTGGTTGTACCAGTGCTGCACCAGTGAGCAAAATATGCATTGGTTCAATGATGGAAGCAGTCGGTGGGTAAATGAAAGTGTAATGTAATGTATTTAATGACATAGGCAAATAAATAAATAAATGAATGAATGAATGAATGAATGAATGAATAAATAAATAGTTATTTCAAACAAATATTCCGAATGTTGAATTATGAGAAATACATAAACGATTGCTTGGTTGTTTATTCACTACAACCAGTCTTCGATTATTTCAGTTAGTCGGATCACCACTGATATGTGGTCCACATTACAATACCATGCAATAATATATCGCGGTTGTTTACCACAACATATTTATGCAGTCCCGTATGACCAAGTAGTATGTCAAAATCGGATGTGAGAAATTAAATATGTAGTTGTCAAGTACATAGCATGCAAGGTGTCCCTCAGAGAGCAGGGGAAAGCACTCAAATAAATGCGTTTAATTATCTGCCCTTTACACCCATACAAGGTCACGGTCATTCATGCCGAAGGTGGATCTACGTTCTCCAACAAGCAAATTCACGTGAAAGTGAGTTGTTCCGCAAATTATTGACAGAAATGTTTGTTACCTTAGTTAAGTAAATATGATTTGATAAGACTGTTGCTGGGATAGTGTGAATCATTCTTTTATCAAGTGTTTATCTAGTCTGAAAAGTTGGACATGTTTTCAACGTGAAGATTCTTGTGAGACATGTTATTGTCCGAAAGGATATCTTACGCGCCCCTCACTGCAGCATGTTGATCTGTTAATGTAGTGTTTATATTGATATTGATATGCAGCAATATGTCGAGTCTCCTAACAAACCCCACAAGAAACGGGCTCGTGAATGGCTTCAGTATCGTACAGAACATTCCATGCAGAGCCTACAAAGCCTTGACATCGACATCCTATTAATTCTGCAAGATTAAATGGATGTAAACAGTGAACAAGCAAGGCGGGCGAAAGAAAAAAAACCTGTCAATGTTTGAAACCAAATAGTTTATTACCAAATTTATGTCACATTTTGTGAATAACATGACCAACTTATTTCGATAACTAGTCTTGTTAGTTGTTGGGGAAGCAGAATATGTGCTACCGCGCTTCCTGTTGACCGCGTTCCGCAGAGACTCGATTGGCAACTGTAAACAAGCAGGAAACATCGGTGTCTAGCTAATCTATCATCAAGATAAATTTTGTTTCGTTATGTTATGAAATAATGGAGCAAATTGTTAAAACTCCCCAAAAGTGGCGATATCTGGTCACTAGCCAGTACGTTACAATACAAACGAGTCATTGTCGCACTCTCAATTTCGGAAGAAGCATCGATTCGGACTTCTTTGACTTTCACATCAAGCATCTGAATGCAATAGAATACGATACTAATTTTGAGCAGGCGTTTCCTGTTTGACAAAATTAATATTAACAGCGCCCAGATACATCAGTTTCCGCACCGACAACCACCACCAACACTAAATGTCATTGTCATCACCTACACACCGCAACCACTACATGACATTCTCATCAACTATACATCACCACTACCACTACATGTCATTGTCACCCCCTACACACCACCACCACTACATGTCAGTGTCATCACCTACACACCACCATCACTACATGTCAGTGTCTCCACCTACACACCACCACCACTACATGTCATTCTCTCCAACTAAACACCACCACCACTACATGTCAGTATCTCCATCTACACACCACCACCACTACATGTCAGTGTCTCCACCTACACATCACTACTACATGTCAGTGTCTCCACCTACACACCACCACCACTACATGTCAGTGTCTCCACCTACACACCACCACCACTAAATGTGAGTGTCTCCACCTACACACCACCACCACTACATGTCAGTGTCTCAACCTAGACACCACCACCATTACTACATTTCATTGTCTCCACCTACACACCACCACTAAATGTCAGTGTCACCACCTACACACCACCACCACTACATGTCAGTGTCTCCACCTACACACCACCACCACATGTCAGTGTCTCCACCTACACACTACCACCACAACATGTCAGTGTCTCCACCTACACACCACCACCACTACATGTCATTATCTCCACCTACACACCACCACCACTACATGTCAGTGTCTCCACCTACACTCCGCCACCACTACATGTCAGTGTCTCCACCTACACACCACCACTACATGTCATTGTCTCCACCTACACTCCGCCACCACTACATGTCAGTGTCTCCACCTACACACCACCACTAAATGTCGGTGTCTCCACCTACACTCCGCCACCACTACATGTCAGTGTCTCCACCTACACACCACCACCACTACATGTCAGTGTCTCCACCTACACACCACCACCACCACATGTCAGTTTATCCACCTACACACCACCACCACTACATGTCAGTGCCTCCACCTACACACCACCACCACTACATGTCAGTGCCTCCACCTACACACCACCACCACTACATGTCAGTGCCTCCACCTAGACACCACCACCACTACGTGTCAGTGTCTCCATCTACACACCACCACCACTACATGTCAGTGTCTCCACCTACACACCACAACTACATGTCAGTGTCTCCACCTACACACCACCACCACTACATGTCAGTGCCTCCACCTACACACCACCACCACTACATATCAGTGTCTCCACCTAGACACCACCAAGACTACATGTCAGTGTCTTCACTTACACAGAACCATCACTACATGCCAGTGTATCCACCTACACACCACCACCACTACACGCCAGTGTCTCCACCTACACACCACCACCACTACATGTCAGTGTCTCCACCTACACACCTCCATTACTACATGCCAGTGTCTCCACCTACACACCACCACCACTACATGTAAGTGTCACCACCTACACACCACCAGCACTACATGTCAGTGTCTCCACCTGCACACCACCACCACATGTCAGTGTATCCACCTACACACCACCACTACTACATGTCAGTGTATCCACCTACACACCACCACCACTACAGGCCAGTGTCTCCACCTACACACCACCAACACATGTCAGTGTTTCCACCTACACACCACCACCACTACATGTCAGTGTCTCCACCAACACACCACAACTATATGTCAGTGTATCCACCTACACACCACCACCACTAAATGTCAGTGTCTTCACCTACACAGAACCATCACTACATGCCAGTGTATCCACCTACACACCACCACCACTACATGTCAGTGTCTCCACCTACACTCCACCACCACTACATGTCTGTGTATCCACCTACACACCACCACCACTACATGTCATTGTCTCCATTTACACACCATCACCATTACTACATGTCATTCTCTCCACCTACACACTACCGCTACATGTCAGTGTCTCCACCTACACACCACCATTACATGTCAGTGTCTCCAACTACACACCTCCACTAGTACATGTCAGTGTCTGCACCTACACACCACCACCACTACATGTCAGTGTCTCCACCTACACACCACCACCACTACATGTCAGTGTCTCCATCTACACACCACAACTACATGTCAGTGTCTCCACCTACACAGAACCACCACTACATGTCAGTGTCTCCACCTACACACCACCACCACTACATGTCAGTGTCTCCTCCTAAACACCACCACCAATGCATGTCAGTGTCTCCACCTACACACCACCACCACTACATGCCAGTGTCTCCACCTAGACACCACCACCTCTACATGTCAGTGTTTCCACCTACACACTACCGCTACATGTCAGTTTCTCCACCTAGACACCGCCACTACATGTCAGTGTCTCCACCTACACACAACCACTACTACATATCAGTGTATCCACCTACACACCACCACCACTGAATGTTAGTTTCCCCTCCTACACACCACCCCAAATGCATGTCAGTGTCTCCACCTACACACCACCACCACTACATGTCAGTGTCTCCACCTACACACCTCCATTACAACATGTCAGTGTCTCCACCTACACACCACCACCACTACATGTCAGTGTCTCCACCTACACACCACCACCACTACATCTCAGTCTCTCCACCTACACACCACCACCACTACATGGCAGTGCCTGCACCTACACACCACCACTACATGTGAGTGTCTCCACCTACACACCACCACCACTACATGCCAGTGTCTCCACCTACACACTACCACTACATGTCAGTGTCTATGCCTACACACCACCATTACATGTCAGTGTCTCCACCTACACACCACCACTACATGTCAGTGTCTCCACCTACACATCACCACTAAATGTCGGTGTCTGCACCTACACACCACCACTACATGTCAGTGTCTCCACCTATACACCACCACTTGACAGTGTCTCCACTTACACACCACCACTACATGTCAATGTCTCCACCTGCACACCACCACATCTACATGTGAGTGTCTCCACCTACACACCACCACTACTACATGTCAGTGTCTCCACCTACACACCACCACCACTACATGTCAGTGTCTCCACCTATACACCACCACTACTTGACAGTGTCTCCACTTACACACCACCACTACATGTCAATGTCTCCACCTGCACACCACCACATCTACATGTGAGTGTCTCCACCTACACACCACCACTACTACATGTCAGTGTCTCCACCTACACACCACCACCACTACATGTCAGTGTCTCCACCTACACACCACCACCACTACATGTCATTGTCTCCCCCTAGACATGACCACTACTACATGCCAGTGTCTCCACCTACACACCACCACCACTACATGTCAGTGTCTCCACCTACACACCACCACCACTACATGTCAGTGTCTCCACCTACACACCACCACCACTACATGTCAGTGTCTCCATCTATACACCACAACTACATGCCAGTGTCTCCACCTACACACTACCACTACATGTCAGTGTCTATACCTACACACCACCATTACATGTCAGTGTCTCCACCTACACACCACCACTACATATCACTGTCTCCACCTACACATCACCACTAAATGTCGGCGTCTGCACCTACACACCACCACTACATGTCAGTGTCTCCACCTATACACCACCACTACTTGACAGTGTCTCCACTTACACACCACCACTACATGTCAATGTCTCCACCTGCACACCACCACATCTACATGTGAGTGTCTCCACCTACACACCACCACTACTACATGTCAGTGTCTCCACCTACACACCACTACCACTACATGTCAGTGTCTCCACCTACACACCACCACCACTACATGTCATTATCTCCCCCTAGACATGACCACTACTACATGCCAGTGTCTCCACCTACACACCACCACCACTACATGTCAGTGTCTCCACCTACACACCACCACCACTACATGTCAGTGTATCCACGTACACACCACCACCACTACATGTCATTGTCCCCCCCTAGACATGACCACTACTACATGCCAGTGTCTCCACCTACACACCACCACCAGTACATGTCAGTGTCTCCACCTACACACCACCACCACTACATGTCAGTGTATCCATCTTTACACCACCACCACTACATGTCAGTGTCTCCATCTATACACCACAACTACATGTCAGTGTCTCCACCTACACACCACCACCACTACATGCCAGTGTCTCCATCTATACACCACAAGTACATGTCAGTGTCTCCACCTACACACCACCACCACTACATGTCAGTGTCTCCACCTAGACACCACCACCACTACATGTCAGTGTCTCCACCTACACACCACCACCACTACATGTCAGTCTCTCCACCTACACACCACCACCACTACATGTCAGTGTCTCTACCTTCACACCACCAACCACTACATGTCATTGTCTCCCCCTAGACATGACCACTACTACATGCCTGTGTCTCCACCTACACACCACCACTACATGCCAGTGTCTCCACCTACACACCACAACCACTACATGTCAGTGTCTCCACCTAGACACCACCACCACTACATGTCAGTGCCTCCACCTAGACACCACCACCACTACGTGTCAGTGTCTCCATCTACACACCACCACCACTACATGTCAGTGTCTCCACCTACACACCACAACTACATGTCAGTGTCTCCACCTACACACCACCACCACTACATGTCAGTGCCTCCACCTACACACCACCACCACTACATATCAGTGTCTCCACCTAGACACCACCAAGACTACATGTCAGTGTCTTCACTTACACAGAACCATCACTACATGCCAGTGTATCCACCTACACACCACCACCACTACACGCCAGTGTCTCCACCTACACACCACCACCACTACATGTCAGTGTCTCCACCTACACACCTCCATTACTACATGCCAGTGTCTCCACCTACACACCACCACCACTACATGTCAGTGTCACCACCTACACACCACCAGCACTACATGTCAGTGTCTCCACCTGCACACCACCACCACATGTCAGTGTATCCACCTACACACCACCACTACTACATGTCAGTGTATCCACCTACACACCACCACCACTACAGGCCAGTGTCTCCACCTACACACCACCAACACATGTCAGTGTTTCCACCTACACACCACCACCACTACATGTCAGTGTCTCCACCAACACACCACAACTATATGTCAGTGTTTCCACCTACACACCACCACCACTAAATGTCAGTGTCTTCACCTACACAGAACCATCACTACATGCCAGTGTATCCACCTACACACCACCACCACTACATGTCAGTGTCTCCACCTACACTCCACCACCACTACATGTCTGTGTATCCACCTACACACCACCACCACTACATGTCATTGTCTCCATTTACACACCATCACCATTACTACATGTCATTCTCTCCACCTACACACTACCGCTACATGTCAGTGTCTCCACCTACACACCACCATTACATGTCAGTGTCTCCAACTACACACCTCCACTAGTACATGTCAGTGTCTGCACCTACACACCACCACCACTACATGTCAGTGTCTCCACCTACACACCACCACCACTACATGTCAGTGTCTCCATCTACACACCACAACTACATGTCAGTGTCTCCACCTACACAGAACCACCACTACATGTCAGTGTCTCCACCTACACACCACCACCACTACATGTCAGTGTCTCCTCCTAAACACCACCACCAATGCATGTCAGTGTCTCCACCTACACACCACCACCACTACATGCCAGTGTCTCCACCTAGACACCACCACCTCTACATGTCAGTGTTTCCACCTACACACTACCGCTACATGTCAGTCTCTCCACCTAGACACCGCCACTACATGTCAGTGTCTCCACCTACACACAACCACTACTACATATCAGTGTATCCACCTACACACCACCACCACTGAATGTTAGTTTCCCCTCATACACACCACCCCAAATGCATGTCAGTGTCTCCACCTACACACCACCACCACTACATGTCAGTGTCTCCACCTACACACCTCCATTACTACATGTCAGTGTCTCCACCTACACACCACCACCACTACATGTCAGTGTCTCCACCTACACACCACCACCACTACATCTCAGTCTCTCCACCTACACACCACCACCACTACATGGCAGTGCCTGCACCTACACACCACCACTACATGTGAGTGTCTCCACCTACACACCACCACCACTACATGCCAGTGTCTCCACCTACACACTACCACTACATGTCAGTGTCTATACCTACACACCACCATTACATGTCAGTGTCTCCACCTACACACCACCACTACATGTCAGTGTCTCCACCTACACATCACCACTAAATGTCGGTGTCTGCACCTACACACCACCACTACATGTCAGTGTCTCCACCTATACACCACCACTTGACAGTGTCTCCACTTACACACCACCACTACATGTCAATGTCTCCACCTGCACACCACCACATCTACATGTGAGTGTCTCCACCTACACACCACCACTACTACATGTCAGTGTCTCCACCTACACACCACCACCACTACATGTCAGTGTCTCCACCTATACACCACCACTACTTGACAGTGTCTCCACTTACACACCACCACTACATGTCAATGTCTCCACCTGCACACCACCACATCTACATGTGAGTGTCTCCACCTACACACCACCACTACTACATGTCAGTGTCTCCACCTACACACCACCACCACTACATGTCAGTGTCTCCACCTACACACCACCACCACTACATGTCATTGTCTCCCCCTAGACATGACCACTACTACATGCCAGTGTCTCCACCTACACACCACCACCACTACATGTCAGTGTCTCCACCTACACACCACCACCACTACATGTCAGTGTCTCCACCTACACACCACCACCACTACATGTCAGTGTCTCCATCTATACACCACAACTACATGCCAGTGTCTCCACCTACACACTACCACTACATGTCAGTGTCTATACCTACACACCACCATTACATGTCAGTGTCTCCACCTACACACCACCACTACATATCACTGTCTCCACCTACACATCACCACTAAATGTCGGCGTCTGCACCTACACACCACCACTACATGTCAGTGTCTCCACCTATACACCACCACTACTTGACAGTGTCTCCACTTACACACCACCACTACATGTCAATGTCTCCACCTGCACACCACCACATCTACATGTGAGTGTCTCCACCTACACACCACCACTACTACATGTCAGTGTCTCCACCTACACACCACCACCACTACATGTCAGTGTCTCCACCTACACACCACCACCACTACATGTCATTATCTCCCCCTAGACATGACCACTACTACATGCCAGTGTCTCCACCTACACACCACCACCACTACATGTCAGTGTCTCCACCTACACACCACCACCACTACATGTCAGTGTATCCACGTACACACCACCACCACTACATGTCATTGTCCCCCCCTAGACATGACCACTACTACATGCCAGTGTCTCCACCTACACACCACCACCAGTACATGTCAGTGTCTCCACCTACACACCACCACCACTACATGTCAGTGTATCCATCTTTACACCACCACCACTACATGTCAGTGTCTCCATCTATACACCACAACTACATGTCAGTGTCTCCACCTACACACCACCACCACTACATGCCAGTGTCTCCATCTATACACCACAAGTACATGTCAGTGTCTCCACCTACACACCACCACCACTACATGTCAGTGTCTCCACCTAGACACCACCACCACTACATGTCAGTGTCTCCACCTACACACCACCACCACTACATGTCAGTCTCTCCACCTACACACCACCACCACTACATGTCAGTGTCTCTACCTTCACACCACCAACCACTACATGTCATTGTCTCCCCCTAGACATGACCACTACTACATGCCTGTGTCTCCACCTACACACCACCACTACATGCCAGTGTCTCCACCTACACACCACCAACACTACATGTCAGTGTCTCCACCTAGACACCACCACCACTACATGTCAGTCTCTCCACCTACACACCACCACCACTACATGTCAGTCTCTCCACCTACACACCACCACCAGTACATGTCAGTGTCTCTACCTTCACACCACCAACCACTACATGTCATTGTCTCCCCCTAGACATGACCACTACTACATGCCTGTGTCTCCACCTACACACCACCACTACATGCCAGTGTCTCCACCTACACACCACCACTACATGTCAGTGTATCCACCTACACACCACCACCACTACATGTCAGTGTCTCCACCTACACACCACCACTACATGCCAGTGTCTCCACCTACACACCACCACTACATGTCAGTGTCTCCACCTACACACCACCACTACATGTCAGTGTCTCCACCTACACATCACCACTAAATGTCGGTGTCTGCACCTACACACCACCACTACACGTCAGTGTCTCCACCTATACACCACCACTACGTGTCAGTGTCTCCACTTACACACCACCACTACATGTCAGTGTCTCCACCTGCACACCACCACATCTATATGTCAGTGTCTCCACCTACACACCACCACCACTACATGTCATTGTCTCCCCCTAGACATGACCACTACTACATGCCAGTGTCTCCACCTACACACAACCACCACTACATGACAGTGTCTCCACCTACACACAACCAACAGTACATGCCAGTGTCTGCACCTACACACCACCACTACATGTGAGTGTCTCCACCTACACACCACCACCACTACATGCAAGTGTCTCCACCTGCGCACTACCACTACATGTCAGTGTCTCCACCTACACACCACCATTACATGTCAGTGTCTCCACCTACACACCACCACTACATGTCAGTGTCTCCACCTACACACCACCACTATGTGTCAGTGTCTCCACCTACACACCACCACTACATGTCAGTGTCTCCACCTACACATCACCACTAAATGTCGGTGTCTGCACCTACACACCACCACTACATGTCAGTGTCTCCACCTACACACCACCACTATATGTCAGTGTCTCCACCTACACACCACCACTACATGTCAGTGTCTCCACCTACACACCACAATCACCACTACATGTCAGTGTCTCCACCTACACACCACCACCACCACGACATGTCAGTGTCTCCACCTACACACCACCACTATGTGTCAGTGTCTCCACCTACACACCACCACTATATGTCAGTGTCTCCACCTACACACCACCACTACATGTCAGTGTCTCCACCTACACACCACCATTACATGTCAGTGTCTCCACCTACACACCACCACTACATGTCAGTGTCTCCACCTACACACCACCACCACCACGACATGTCAGTGTGTCCACCTACACACCACCACTACATGTCAGTGTCTCCACCTACACACCACCATTACATGTCAGTGTCTCCACCTACACACCACCACTATATGTCAGTGTCTCCACCTACACACCACCACTACATGTCAGTGTCTCCACCTACACACCACCACTATATGTCAGTGTCTCCACCTACACACCACCACTACATGTCAGTGTCTCCACCTACACACCACAATCACCACTACATGTCAGTGTCTCCACCTACACACCACCACCACCACTACATGTCAGTGTCTCCACCTACACACCACCACTACATGTCAGTGTCTCCACCTACACATCACCACTAAATGTCGGTGTCTGCACCTACACACCACCACTATATGTCAGTGTCTCCACCTACACACCACCATTACATGTCAGTGTCTCCACCTACACACCACCACTACATGTCAGTGTCTCCACCTACACACCACCACTACATGTCAGTGTCTCCACCTACACACCACCTCTATATGTCAGTGTCTCCACCTACACACCACCACTACATGTCAGTGTCTCCACCTACACACCACCACTACATGTCAGTGTCTCCACCTACACACCACCTCTATATGTCAGTGTCTCCACCTACACACCACCACTATATGTCAGTGTCTCCACCTACACACCACCACTACATGTCAGTGTCTCCACCTACACACCACCACTATATGTCAGTGTCTCCACCTACACACCACCACTACATGTCAGTGTCTCCACCTACACACCACAATCACCACTACATGTCAGTGTCTCCACCTACACACCACCACCACCACGACATGTCAGTGTCTCCACCTACACACCACCACTACATGTCAGTGTCTCCACCTACACATCACCACTAAATGTCAGTGTCTCCACCTACACACCACCACTATATGTCAGTGTCTCCACCTACACACCACCACTACATGTCAGTGTCTCCACCTACACACCACCACTATATGTCAGTGTCTCCACCTACACACCACCACTATATGTCAGTGTCTCCACCTACACACCACCACTATATGTCAGTGTCTCCACCTACACACCACCATTACATGTCAGTGTCTCCACCTACACACCACCACTATATGTCAGTGTCTCCACCTACACACCACCACTACATGTCAGTGTCTCCACCTACACATCACCACTAAATGTCGGTGTCTGCACCTACACACCACCACTATATGTCAGTGTCTCCACCTACACACCACCATTACATGTCAGTGTCTCCACCTACACACCACCACTACATGTCAGTGTCTCCACCTACACACCACCACTATATGTCAGTGTCTCCACCTACACACCACCACTATATGTCAGTGTCTCCACCTACACACCACCACTATATGTCAGTGTCTCCACCTACACACCACCACGACATGTCAGTGTCTCCACCTACACACCACCACCACTACATGTCAGTGTCTCCACCTACACACCACCACTACATGTCAGTGTCTCCACCTACACACCACCACTACATGTCAGTGTCTCCACCTACACACCACAATCACCACTAAATGGAAGTGTCTCCACCTACACACCACCACTATATGTCAGTGTCTCCACCTACACACCACAATCACCACTAAATGGAAGTGTCTCCACCTACACACCACAATCACCACTATATGTCAGTGTCTCCACCTACACACCACCAGTATGTGTCAGTGTCTCCACCTACACACCACAATCACCACTAAATGGAATACTACTGAGTGTATGGTAAAAGAAAACCCAGTCATTATTGACGTGAACTCAATGATCAGTTTCTGTCTGCGTTCTCCCAGTATTTTGTGACAATGACTTCATTATTCCCTACATAACTGTTCTTACTGAAACGGATAACACGTATTCTACAAAACAAATGTCAAGACCAAAGTGATAACTATAGTGTCTAGGTAGCTAGGTAACAAATTGCTTACTTGATGAGGTAGCTGTCATCTGTCAGTAGTAGAAATGGATGAATATTGAAAAAAAAAACAACTCTGAAATATGAAATATAGAATAAACGTAGATGTAGTGATGAAATGAATGCTGTGTTCTGGTTGGACAGGTTACTCTTTCCCAGGACAGTTATAAACATGATCCGTCCTGGGATCTGCTTATAATTCGTGAAATTAAATCTTTATTCCAGGAGTTTAATGTAGCTTTTCTATGTAAATGTATTCGCTTACAAAACAGGTACCATGTCCGTGAACAGTATCGATAGGTACTGAATTGTTGGATACGGCTTATTATGACTGACTGTTTGTGACTGGGGTGGCGGGAGTAAATTATCCACCCAAGTTCAGGCCTAGACACCGACAACATTGCATTATAGCCGTCCCGCGGCCGTACAATGTCTTTACATTATCGCAGCAGTACCTCAGAAATGTATCAAAGCCTCCTCAGTCGTAAAAGCCTGGCCTGAAATTGATCTGTACATTTATATCGTCATAAAAGACGGGGTGGCAGCTGATCAGGGTCATTAACCACACGCCATCATTTGTTTCGGACATGTGATCGGGTCTCTGCGGTCGTTGAAGGTGGGTTAAGTTTTTTTTTCTTAAACAATCTACGGTACTCCACGTAGCATGCTTAACTCAAAAACAGTTGTTAATAATTAGGGATACTTACAACCCGCTCGCCATGCCAGGACATCTGAATATATACTATCCAGCAAAAAAAAAAAAAGAAAGAAAGAAACGCATATACGAGAAATCTTTTGCGAAAATATATTTTCAAACATATTCAACTCATCACACAAATAGACATTAGTGCATGGAATTTCAGTTTAGAAGAAGGTAATATCTATACAACCGAATGGATACGTTTAGATAACGGAGATGTTGAGCGCGATGGTGACGACTTAACAAATCCGGACGTCGTGTTTCCTGGCTCTCAGGTTAATATCTTTCAACCTGTTCCTCGCAGTTTGACAGGATATCCTCTGATATCCTTGGTATGTCTGTACGAGGACGGTCATTATGTTACGAAAGTGACAATGTTAGAAATGTTTGGTTGTTTGGTTGCAACGAGCTGAAAGTCATGATATGTTGCTCAGACTAATATTTGGACTCCTGGCAACACAAAACTGGTAATCTCCAGCACGCATTCCTTCAGTGGCGATGTTCCCCATAGTCAAGGCATGGCGTAGAGATCTGACCATGAAACTCCTTCAAAACGAATGGCAATTTCTGAATGTAATCTGGATATTAATTGCCAGACAGTAAATTCTCTTTGCTGCACAATTTCAACAGGAAGGTGATTTCCGTTGCATTGTGGCGACACCTTGCTAATTCAGGTGAGAAATCTGAGCAAAATGAACAAATTTCACGTAAAATCGATCTTTTTACTTGTGCAATTGTGTGAAGTGATGTTATCAACACATTTGTTCCATATTTTGACAATTGTTTGAACACAATAGGTATTTAATTGAATTTTAAAAAATACACATGCGTTTCTTTTTTGGATAGTATATTTCTCGGTGCCCTTAGTCCTATTACTTCTGATCTCGTGGTGGCTTCGACTATGCAGCGTTTCCTTGGAGAAGTCTGGGCTGCGTCGGGACAAGGATCCTGAGTTGATGATGAGCCTTACCAGCCCGACTGTGCCAGGATCAACCGAACCCTCTCCGCTGTATACAATCTTTAATCTGTAGAACATAATACTATGCATTCTTACATTGCGCTGAACTCCACACCAGCGTGTGGAGCGGTATCAAAGCTCATATATACCACATGTTTAGAATCTATTTCTGTTGAACGGGCAGATCTTAAGATGTTTCGGAAAAGAAATTAGAGCAAGAGTAAATTTCATATCAAATGGGAGAGCGTACCATTCAAAGGCTGTATTACATGCAAAGGATCCCCCGACAAATGTCCTTTTTCGACAGTTCTTTATTATCCAGCATACATGTACCTATATTAAGGGGGCGGTGGGGTAGCCTAGTGGTTAAAATGTTCGCCCGTCACGCCGAAGACCCAGGTTCGATTCCCACATGGGTACAATGTGTGAGGCCCATTTTCTGGTGTCCACCGCCGTGATATTGCTGGAATATTGCTAAAAGCGGCGTAAAACCAAACTCACTCACTCACTCACCTATATTAAACTCCTGATAGTGGCATGTGATGTGGTCGACTCCAGCGATAAAAGTTAAAACAGGATTATGTGAAGTGTAATATCGGCTGCATTAGAAGAGTTCCTTGTGTTTGAAATGCAAAGTAATTATGGAAAATGGCGCCAGGTCGATCTGTCATTGCTGTTATCACTGGGGTAGCCTTGTGGTTAAAACGTTCACTTGTCACGACAAAGGTCCAGGTTCGATTCCCCCATATTTACAAAGTTACTTTGAAGCCCATTCCAGTTTTCGTCCGTCGCGATATAGCTGGAATATTGCTATACTCGACGTAAAAAGTTTCAACAAATTTTAAAAAGTCACTTGCCACAGAGCAAAGGGCTTGTCCTGACTAATTTTCCACTTGATCTGCTTGTTATGATCATGATGATGAAATTATGAAAGAATCATCCAGTAAGTTTAACTTTTATCCATATGAACTTTTGTCTTATTGTGTACTTGTGCTGTTGCATCATTTATTTGTGTAACTGTCTACTGAGTTGAATGGATAATTAAAAAAACAATTGTGAAAGAATGCATCCACATGGTATCTGATGTTAATGTTTACTGAACAATTTATCGAAAATTGATAAATAGCCAAGAAGGATAACCCTACTTTGTTTTGGAATTCAATAGCTACATATTGAGCAGATATGTAATGAGTGTATTTGCAGTCGGAAACCGTATGCGGCAATTATCTGTTTGCCCATGGACAAGTAAGATACCATGATTTCATTGCCCGAAATGAAAACTGACTTGTCTCGGGCGTCGGGCGATTGGGTTTTTGAACCCTTGTGTAAAACCATATTCACTCACTGTTGTCATTTCAGCACGTATTTTTTTCTGCTTCAGGGTACTCATTCTGCTTCACTATTCTACTCGTTGTGAGAGAAACCATGAACACAAAAGCATCGTTCTTTGGATTTATTGTGGGCGTGGGCTGTTGTGTATTTTTTAACACAGTAATTACATATAAGGTAAGTTGCTGTCTTGCCTAGTTCAACACCAATACAGAAAACGTGAGGCTAGCGCAGAATGTTTGGAAACTTTAATGTGAATTCTACTGGATGATGACCAGTTATCGATGCAGTGTTCACCATCAAGCATATTTTGCTTCGTTGTGTGCACTGCAAGGAGCCCCCATTATGTTACGAGAAATCTGAAAGATCTGTTTTCCCATGTGAGCGAGCATCTGATCGTATTTTACCTGTGGAAAGTTGACCTGTATCATAACATTATGCTCATAAGAGAATAGCGACTTGCTTGCTTTTGTATTTGAAGCTATGACATTTCTTTCTTTAAGTGAAGTTAAAATATAAAAAACAAAATAAAATATTTCAAAATAAAACTTTTTGGACCATGGACTTGGAATGGTAATAAATCCAAACTTGATCTCTTATGGCTGGAATAATGCCAGTATGCCGTAAAACCCAACTCAGTTCAACTCCAGTTATCGCCCACATGTGGCGGTAGCCTTTCACAGACAGCGTGACTTGTACTTCTGTAGTATTGACGCATCACAAAAGAGACAGACCCATTCAGGTCCTGGGTAACATAGGCTACCACCAGGTCTTGTTGGACTTTGCAAAGCTTTGTAGCTGTCAGTATTGAATATCCCAAATGTGATCTGTGTCCTGCATTAGAAAGGGGACAAATTCTTCAACCCGCCGCCGCTCTCTCTTGAAACGCGGATATTCTAAAGGTCGTTCAAAACGCGTCGTCACTTGAAGCTGGGCAGTGGTACCCAAGTCTAATACTGACACTCTCGTAACTTAATATCTTTTCAGCGAAAACTATCGTTGCTTCGGTTATTTTGTCACTGCTTCGAGTATTTTCTCGTTCCTTTAAGTTTCTTTCAAAACTTGAAGAAACGAGAAAATACTGGAAGGAACAAGTTAGCTTTAGATTGGC
This sequence comes from Haliotis asinina, assembly GCF_037392515.1. Classification (NCBI taxonomy): domain Eukaryota; kingdom Metazoa; phylum Mollusca; class Gastropoda; order Lepetellida; family Haliotidae; genus Haliotis; species Haliotis asinina. The sequence goes on along the minus strand of NC_090292.1, from coordinate 40,912,481 downwards.
TTTGCGCCGTTTTGAGCAATATTCAACCAACACCACGGCCAGGAACAACAGACATGAGCTTCACACATTGTGCTCATGTCAGGAATCGAACGCGGATCTTCGGCGTGACGAGCGAACGCTTTAGCTGCAAGGCTACGACACCGTCCTCGAAGCAAGGAGTATTTACTTTAACTTTCACGTTTTCAACAAATTTCGAAACAACGAGAAGGAAAAAAAAATGAAGTTATGAAAATATATTCGAAGAAACGAATATACGGTAAATTTCACAAAGGTTTTCACAACGAGAAAATACTCGAAGTAACGAAAAAATAGCAATGAGAAAATATTCGAAGCAATGATAAAATAATCGAGTCATTGAGAAAGTAATTGATGCAGCGAGACAATAATCGAAGCAACGAGAAAAAAGCTTTGTTTACAAAATTAGCAACATAAGGCTTTATCAGGGAAAAGCTCAAAACGCACACCGTCCGATATATTCGAACGAATAAAATGTATATGATGCTTTTGGCTGTATTTGCAGCATTGTATTTTCTCATTTTCAGTGGAAACAAATTATTTAGTCTTACAACGGGATAGTTTAGTTTCCAGAAAATAACTCAAAGCCGTGAAATATCTTCAGTTTATCCTGGTAGCCAGTCCACTCACGTGCAAAAGTAGCGTCCCCCAAATATAGAGTATTATAACTGTTGTCTGAGTGGCCATATACGTGAATTATGGTTGGGAGCACATACTCCAAACACAAATTTTCATTATATGTGAAGGAGAAGCACTTGCTTCACGTCTTCAGCGGTAAAATGACTTTGAGTGCCAAGACTTCCCACACGTGTAGAAAAGTACCCGTATGCAATCTGTATATAAAACACGAACTGAACTGAGAATGGACATTTTTATGGATATCAACTTCTTCTTTATGGATAAAATCTTCATTCTTATGTATTTCACTTCTAAATGCCCTTCAAAGACACGAGCTGAATTGTTCTCTGTCATCACTTACACCCGTACGACCAACAAAACCTGCCTCGATTAACATCAGGGCAAAGACAACGAGCAATGGCTCTGCTGGAGGTGGGAGCCAGGTACTCTCATGTTGCAAGCATCACGGACAAAACGAACAGATGGAAGATTGGTCACAAGGTTGGAATCACACTCAGTCTGAACAATAGTTTTCAAAAATATAAATCTAGACCTTTACAGGTCCAATCAATGAGAGCCGTCTTATGCTTCCGAGTCATTCAGAGATTACGATTCAAAGAACGAGGGTAGTGCAACGGCGAGGGTCAGCGTTCAAATATGACAAGAAGGTAGACAAATTTAATACTATGAGCAGGGAGGTGAAAGACTGACCTACAAGTTCAACACGTGTTTTGGATGGAAAACATAAGGTTTGATGAAATCGCATGTTAAAATAGTCGGGCTGTGCGGTTTTCGATCAGGCTTCTAGGATCACCCCTTGTGTATTTTATGTAATTAGTGTAGCTGTAGAATTTCCTAGAATTTCATCGCCAAATTCGTTCAAATTTGAAATATATGCAAATTATGGCATCTAACATTATACGATTGCAAACGTCTCGATTTATATTTTTGAAAGCTATTGTCCAACCAGAGATTCGACCCCCTGTGCACACGCTTGAGACAAAGTGGCATGACAGCAGACAAGCTAAAGAGCAGAAGACCAAGGATCACCGCCCCAAATGAAGACAACCATTTACGGGTGCTTCACCTGAGGAACAGATTTGTAACTGTGACGTCATCAGCGGCGAAAAGTCTTGGCCCTTGAGTCAGCAGACGGACAGTAAGCAGACGTCCTCGTGTACATGGTATCCGTGCCTACCGAACGTTGAAGGGCATGACGTTGACACGTGGACAACGACGTCGTGGACTGGAACGTTCGTCAGTAGAAGCAACACAACTGGGGTCAAGATGTTTTCACAAATGAATGGTTTGATTTCACGGGAATGGGTTGATTCAGGTCCTGCAGGGACATTGGCTACAGGTGTTACATCACGTGATCAGACAACTTGTCCGCTCTGTGCAACGTCCTGTTCAGACATGCCTTAACGCCATTGCTGGTGACACGAGATACTAGAGATTTCCTGTCTTTTTAAGCAGCGATGTGTATGTTGGCTTGTGGCCGAACACCCAGCGATCAACCGTCGTTTGAAACGTAGCCTATAAACATATTGAATCAAGCCTGATCTAAGTGATCGCCTACCGAATTGTAAAATATAGGGTTGTTTTTATCGATATAAAGCCTTGAACATGTGTTTGTCACTGTTGATTGAGAGAGAATAATATACATAGGAACGTTTCTAGCATTGTACTAGCAGCTGCTACATCAGACACTTAAGTGGTTCCTTCTAATATTTGCTTATTTCTTGCAATTTTCTGTTTTACGCTATTTTCACTATGTTACGGTGTCGTTTCCGGGGCAGGGCGGAGATCAAATCCTTTCAAGGTTTTTCGGCCAATCTTTGGACATGTACTGTGGGGAATAGTTTCCAAACTTTGATAGCCAGTTGGGCTAGGTATGCCGGGATGTTACTAGCCCACAAATAATTCGCTAGCTTAAAGTTTGAATTCAGACACTATTTCGTTATTAAGCAGCTGGGCCGTTGGGGTAGCGTTCGGTTAAAGCGTTCGCCCGTCACGCCGAAGACCCGGGTTCGATTCCCCACATGGGTACAATGTGTGAAGCTCATTTTCTGGTGTCCCCCGCCGTGATATTGCTGGAATATTGCTAAAAGCGGCGTAAAACTACACTCATTCACTCACTATTAAGCAGCTAATATGATGAACATTTTTATCGTGTTACTTGTTGCATGATTTAAAAATGTATTGTGAGAGAATGATATATTTACAAAATGACCTCATGAAAATTAGCTAGCTGTTCGGGGAGTGACTGTTGCCCAACTAGGCTAGCGGTTCCGTGGTTATTTCGCTTACTGTGAACCGAGTATCAGACACTTGACGTTGTGCCTTTTGCTATGTTGGAGTTAACAGTAGTGTACCGTGTTCCCATTCAGTTTGCCTTCTCATGTCCCTTGTGTCTTTGTCACTGAGTGAGTGAGTGGGTTTAGTTTTATGCCGCACTCAACAATAGTCCACCCATATGGTGGCGGTCTGGACCAGACAGTCCAGTGATCAACAGCATGAGCATTGATCTGCGCAATTGGGAACCGATGACATATTAAGTCAGCGAGCATGACCACCCGATCCCGTTAGTCAATTCTTACGACAAGCATGGGTTATTGAAGGCCGGTATTCTTACCCGGGTACCAGCGTACTAAGCAAGCTTGGTATGTTATATCAGCTGGAAAGGAAGTTTCGTTTATTTTCTTAATTTGTTGATTGAAGGGATGATGATGATGATTTGGAGATTTAACGTTCGCTTTCCGACATAATACATATTCTCACACTTCAAAGGGAGGAAGAAACTGACCACACCCTCTCAATCAAATAGACATTACATTAACCCTTTGCTCAGTCAGTTAGACATTACATTAACCCTTTCTCCAGGAATTAGACAACATTACATTAACCCTTTTCACAATCAATTAGACATAACATTAACTCCTATACAATCACTCGGAGATTATCTTAAACTCTTTTACAAGCTGGGGATGTTGGAGTTAAAAATTTAGAATATTTTGACAAGTGAAATTAAAATTAAAATTAAACTAATACATTACTATTGGAATGTTTGTATTTATGAAAAAAAGAGATTAAACTTTCCCCACCTTTCTATCACAGCCCAGATCTGCATACCGGACCGTCCACCCAGGTGAAACTTTGACCAAAGGATCGACCCAGCAAATACAGGTAATTGAATGAGTTTAGTTTTATGCCGCATTCAGCATTTTTCCAGTTATATGACGTCTGTAAATAACCGAGCCCCTAATTTTCCAACTTTTGTAATGTTTATGTATTTGAATAGTTGTTCTGTCTTGTAGACCTAGTGAAGTGTACTACAGTGAATGAGTGAGCTTAGTTTTATGCCGCTTACAGCAATATTCCAGCTATATGGTGATAGTATGTAAATAACCCAGTCTGGACCAGATAATCCAGTGATCAACATCATGAGCATCGATCTGTGCAATTGGGATACGATGACGTGTCAACCAAGCCAGAGGGCCTGACCACCCCATCCCATTAGTCGCCTCTCACGACAAGCATGGACACACGTTATTTAGAGAGTATTTAATGTTCATCAAACACACTGATGTAGTCCTAGAGCCATATAATGAGCTGAAAACTTAAAATAACATTTCACCCGTATCGTGAGTGAGAGAGTTCAGCTTTTAGCAATATAAGTAAAAGACCGACCTCACACATGATTGTTGCTATAAAGTTTTGACAAGCTCTCAATACTATACCGGTTTTAGGAAAATGAATAAAGTGGATAAAGTTTCACAAGTAAATGTTTTGTAACCCACTCATGTAGCGGACCGATAGAAATCACTTATTCTTAGAATCGTGCTCATTCCAATTAATTTGTAGATAATTAAAGTGTTTTGTGTCACCTGACCCATAATTTTGATGCATCGCGTTTTGTGGTGACTGGTTACGTGTATTTCTGTCTAGAATATGCCTTTTGTGATAACGTTCACTATATCGAAGCGACCAGAACATAAGTACATTTCACTTTTTGACGTCCAGTATTACACATACGAATTAAATAGGGTTGGCATCTCTCGGCTTACACGAAAAACCGGGCTTGCTATGAACCTGTAACCAACCAACCAACCGTTGTTAGTCAGTACGGCCAGTAACGATTTCTTGCAAACACCCTACTCTGCATCATGGGCGAATTCTGGGTGGGAAAGTGTGGAACATACAGCCGCAATTCTTATTGAAATAAAACCAGATAAATTCCCTATCGAATAAATCCAAAGTAACGTAAACTTTTTCATTTGTACTCCAATAAACTGCTTACGCCAATAACCTGCTTACGAAATCCATCGCCTCTCGGAGAAGAAATACTATGTATTTCCCTGAAAACACCCGATCGGCGCAAAACATAACCTTTACGTAATAGCTAGATATTCCGCTTTCGTTCTACAATCTCTCCAATGAAACATGTCATTCTTTAACCTGCAATACACGAATGTATTGTGAAAATAGCGGTATCGAGTGATCGAGTCCACCATGTTTGTCCTTCACCCTCACTAGGCTCGCACCATAGTCGTCCTAGTTTCTCTAGCATTAGTCACCCCAGTAGTCGTTGATAGATGTCTTAGACCCGTGAAGGTCCCAGGGTAGCGTAGGCGTTCAGCAACCCAGGCTTGCCATAAAATCCGACCATGCTTGTTGTAAGGGGCGACTAACGGGATCGAGTGGTCAGGCTTGTTGACTTGGTTGACACATCTTATCGGTTCCCAATTGCGCAGATCGATGCTTATATTGTTGATCCCTGGATTGTCTGGTCCAGACTCGATTATTTACATACCGCCGCCATATAACTGGAATATTGCTGAGTGCGGCGTAAAACTAAACTCACTCACTCACTCACTCACTCATTGATAGAATGTCTGAGACAAATCCATGATACTGACACTGTGTGGGAGGGGCTGTTCAAAGAACCCTCAGATTTGTGAAGCAAATATGATACCAACGTGCCAACGTGCTTTCCCCAAGCCATGGGCGATAGTAATCGCCCTAGTGGTGGAAAGGAAATATGTGCAATCCCTTGTGTGAGCACAGTGTGCGAAATAGGTTCCTAGTGTTATACAAGAAAGTAGTTTACTTACTCCCAAAATAATTCACAAGCTCAAAATTTGAAAACAAAGTAAAGGATTACATACTACAATGGATGAGACTATGATATTGTCAGCATGACACTTGTGTAATCATTACTCTATTATGGCTATATTCTTGCACGATTTAAAAGTGTATTATAACATAGCAAGACGGAGTTTAGTCTTACGCCGTACTCAGCACATGATACCCCAGTGTATTATAACATAGCAAGACGGAGTTTAGTCTTACGCCGTACTCAGCACATGATACCCCAGTGTATTATAACATAGCAAGACGGAGTTTAGTCTTACACCGTACTCAGCACATGATACCCCAGTGTATTATAACATAGCAAGACGGAGTTTAGTCTTACGCCGTACTCAGCACATGATACCCCAGTGTATTATAACATAGCAAGACGGAGTTTAGTCTTACGCCGTACTCAGCACATGATACCCCAGTGTATTATAACATAGCAAGACGGAGTTTAGTCTTACGCCGTACTCAGCACATGATACCCCAGTGTATTATAACATAGCAAGACGGAGTTTAGTCTTACGCCGTACTCAGCACATGATACCCCAGTGTATTATAACATAGCAAGACGGAGTTTAGTCTTACGCCGTACTCAACACATGATACCCCAGTGTATTATAACCCCACATGGGTACAATGTGTGTGTACCCCCAGTGATATTGATAGAATATTGCTAAAAGCAACCTAAAACTTGTCGTAAGGGGCGACTAGCGAGCAGCTCAAGAAACCGTGGACTTGTTGCAAAATACGTCTCAGCAACAAGCTGTTTAAATTAGAGTGAGTGAATGAGAGTAGTTTTATGTGGCTGTTAGCAATATTTCAGTAATATCATGGTGATTAAGGGGATTGGATGGCCATGCGAGTGCGTCGTAAAACTAAACTCACTCACTCATTTTGTTGATCATGACCAAGATCAGCAAGAAATTGTGACATAAAATGTATCATATACTCTTTTTTTACTCTTCAATGCCTTTTTCTTGCGCTCCTCACCTGGTCCTTTATTTCAGAGCCGAAGATCATCATTGGTCATTCACTCAAAAACAAGCAATGTTGGTCCACTCAAAGAACTTCGCGAACAGGGACAGGTATGAAACTCCACACTGCATCTTTCATCATCATCGTCATCATCATCATCATCATCATCATCATCACATTATTCATCATCATCAGCATCATCATCAGCATCACCACCACCACTATCATCGTAGCCATCATCATCATCATCATCATCATCATCATCATCACATTATTCATCATCATTACCACCATCACAGTAGCCATATTCATCATCATCATCATCATCATCACATTATTCATCATCATTACCACCATCACCGTAGCCATATTCAACAACATCATCATCATCATCATCATCATCATCATCATCACATTATTCATCATCATTACCACCATCACCGTAGCTACATTCATCATCATCATCATCACATCACCATCAGCATCACAGTCATCGTCACCCAACTATAATACAATGACATGTAACAAGTCAACAAATCGTATCATACGTGTTGGTGGGGATGCTCATTCTTCCTAAAATTCTCCACGTGGTTTTACCTAATAAAACTTGCCCTGTTTTGGAAGACTGGCCTGAAATGGCTAAACGACTGCAACAGTCTCTCCTAAAGTGTATGCCATTACATGCATTTCCTTGTTTTAGGTTGTTCTGCCCGATAAAGATAGAATCGCGAAGATGACTCTCAGTGAAGCGTTTAGAACGTACCACAGGTAAGTCAATGTATGTCATGTCGGAACGTATACCCTGGAGATTATAGAGGACGTATGATGTAACAGTTACAATTAGGATTTTCAGAGTTGGCGATGTTGCGACGATGTTTCATGCACTATGTCCACACACGTTAAACACAATCCCATATTCCAAACGCTGATATTTCATTTCACTCTCACAAACGTTATTTATATTATTTCTAAGGTTTATTGAGGGAAATCGAATTGAAAAATACTGTTTGATAGGCAACTTGTTATAATTATAATTAATACATCTGACGGATAGACCCGTGAAGGTCCCGGGGTAGAATAGGCCTTCAGCAACCCATACTAGCCATAAAAGGCGACTCTGCTTGTCGTAAGAGGCGACTAACGGGGGCGGGTGGTCAGGCTCGCTGACTTGGTTGACACATGTCGTCGGTTCCCAATTGCACAGATCGATGCTCATGTTGTTGATCACTGGATTGTCTGGTCCAGACTCGATTATTTACAGACCGCCGCCATATAACTGGAATATTGCTGAGTGTGGCGTAAATTGCACAGATCGATGCTCATGTTGTTGATCACTGGATTGTCTGGTCCAGACTCGATTATTTACAGACCGCCGCCATATAGATGGAATATCGCTGAGTGCGGCGTAAAACTAAACTCACTCACTCACTCTGAGGGACAAGAAAAATACAAATATTCTGTAAGGATATGTTGAGGGGTAACGTCACCATATACAGCAGCGGTGGGGTAGCCTATTGGATCGGGTTCTACTCCCCACATGGGTACAATGTGTGAAGCTCATTTCTGGTGACCCCGTCATGATATTGCTTAAAGTGTAAAACCTCACTCACTCATTATTTACACGTTAATCACTAGTAGAATATTGGCGTAATACCCAGCTCAATCTCTTCGACTTGTAAATTATAATACACATTTAAATCATGCAAGAATCCTGATGAAAATTTTCGCGATACTAGCAACTTAATGATGAAACTCATCTTATGTCAATATCTTATTCTCATGTATTTTTGTAACCTTTTGCTTAGCTTCAGCTTTCAGATTTCGGGCTTTTGAATTATTTTGTGGGCTTGTTACTGTCAAGCATTGCTAGCTCGACTAGTTTTTCAACTTTGGAAAATATTTCACACACTGCTTCTCACCCAGATCTGCCAGATTGTTTAAATCCCTTGAGAAACATGCCGGTATAAAGTTTCGTTGTAATACACTAAACATGAATAGAAAATGATTGTATTTTTTCTTGCTTTCACAGTTACCTTGACAACGTAGATACACTATGCTATCGGAAACTGCGCATGGGCAGGCTAGGAGATGGAGGCTGGGAGATCTGTGACGACGGAGATTACCGCCCAATAGCACCCTGCATCGTGTACTCGTTTGGGTGAGTAGCTACCTGACTTGAATACGTATTAGTCAGCTGATTAGAATACGTATTGGTCAACTGATTAGAATACGTAATGGTCTGCTGATTAGAATACGTATTAGCTGATTAGAATACGTATTGGTCAGCTGATTAGAATACGTATTGGTCAGCTGAGTCAGCTGATTAGAATACGTATTAGCTGATTAGAATACGTATTGGTCAACTGATTAGAATACGTATTGGTCAGCTGACTAGAATACGTATTGTCAACTGATTAGAATGCGTATTGGTCAGCTGATTAGAATACGTATTAGCTGATTAGAATACGTATTGGTCAACTGATTAGAATACGTAATGGTCTGCTGATTAGAATACGTATTAGCTGATTAGAATACGTATTGGTCAGCTGATTAGAATACGTATTGGTCAGCTGAGTCAGCTGTTCGGAATACGTATTAGCTGATTAGAATACGTATTGGTCAGCTGATTAGAATACGTATTGGTCAGCTGACTAGAATACGTATTGTCAACTGATTAGAATGCGTATTGGTCAGCTGATTAGAATACGTATTAGCTGATTAGAATACGTATTGGTCAACTGATTAGAATACGTATTGGTCAGCTGATTAGAATACGTATTAGCTGATTAGAATACGTATTGGTCAGCTGATTGGAATACGTATTGGTCAACTGATTAGAATACGTATTGGTCAGCTGATTAGAATACGTATTAGCTGATTAGAATACGTATTGGTCAACTGATTAGAATATGTATTGATCAGCTGATTAGAATACGTATTAGCTGATTAGAATACGTATTAGTCTGATTGGAATACACATTACATTAAGACACAGACGTCGAATGCACTCCATTAAAAGTACGGTTTGTGTACTCGTTTGGGTGATTGGGTAGCTGACTGGAATGTGTATTATAGTCCGTTTGGCTCAAGAGCAGACCCATGAATTGCAGTCAAACTTGAAAACTAATAAACACAAAATAATCAATGAAACTGAGCATAATCAAAACATCATACCACCTCTGATAGTGTTTTTTGTCGGACATTATATCCTGAAATAAATTCTTCTGGTTGAGGTCGCAGAGTTTGGTCGTTTCAACGGCTGCCTTGAACGACCACTAGCTTGGATGTACACGTGTAGTACATGACCCCCAGGCTTGAATTCCAACTTCTCTCAGACGATTTCTAACGGTTTGGTGAGAAATGCGTCAGAGACCAGACACGATCATGTCCCGCAAATCGGTGACGTAGGTGAAACACCCGGATGAATAGATCCTCAGCAGGAGTGATCACTCCTGGTCTCCCACTTTTGGGACGAGCATGGGTCGAATTGAAGCGGGTATATCCATGTCATAATTGAGATATAGTGTTGTGGTGAACGTTGAAGTGTCTTGCAATGGCAGACTGCGCCTCGTCTGCTTCCAGAGGTTCAATAGTTCGGCCAGTAGCATTCACTCTTGGCATGACTCTCTAATCATTTGTCCGACACATTGCACATTTTTTTCTGCATGCACTTTTCATGGACCGTTTTCATGTTTATGACAAACGTTCACAAATACTGTTTAACATGCGCTTGCACGCAAAATTCAACAACCACGACATGATTAAGGGGATTCAAACATAGGAATATTCCTAATGACAATTGCTGTCAAATTATGTCGAAATAAACATTTTCGAGGGTAAGACATTGAACATAACTTGGATAGTTCGGATAGCAGTCTATCAGCAACTATATGTCTATGCATGCTAGACATATAGCTCTGCCTAGGAATTCTGTGAACAAAACATACATACCGAAATGGGAAAGGTTTTGTACCAACAGCTGAGGATATCTATTCTATCCAGTATTGTACATCAATATATATATATATATATATATATATATTTTATATATATATGATTCCACCTTATTGTTCCTGTACTGCCTGGGTGTGGCATAAAACTAAACTCGCTCACTCATTCACTATTGTTCCAAATTGGTTTTATCATGCAGCACATTTGTATCTCATGCAATGCCTTTTATTCTACAGAATCAACAACGATTTTTCTTTTGACGATGACACGGCCAAAGTGTATGAATGTCAGGTCTTTGCTTTTGATCCAAGGTTTGTATATACAGTTGTCCAGGTTGTTTGTGTTCTTTGTTTGTTCGGACAGGTATCAGCAGTATGTCTGCTGTTAGTAATCTGGTCTAAACATCCCAGAGTCTGGATATCCTGTAATCTAGACGTCCTGGACTTTGGACATCCTGGAATCGGGAGTGTTACATCATGGAGTCTAGACCTCCTGGAGTGTGGACATCCTGGAATAGGGAGTGTGGACATCTTTGCGTTTAGACATCCCGGTGTTTGGAGTCTGGACATCCTGGGGTCTTGAATCTGGATATCCTGTAGTCTGGATATCCTGGAGTCTGGATATCCTGGAGTCTTGAATCTGGATATCCTGTAGTCGGGATATCCTGTAGTCGGGATATCCTGTAGTCGGGATATCCTGGAGTCTGGATCATTGAAGAGCATGTAACATGCTAGATGTAACAGAAGAAAGTCACAATGAAGGATTTGCCTTTTCGTGAAATGAAAAATGAATGTAGTTTAAGGCAGTTTTTAGTAGCCTCATAGAGGGGGTACCCATTTACGGTGAATCGAACCCTGTTTTTTCAGCGTGACGACCGAACTCTTCAACAACTGAGCTGCCTAATCACGTTTCGTATCAGATCATATAGCGTATTCGTTTTGATCACGACTATGGGAAAGTTTGAGATCCTTCTTATGAGTTCCCAGACTGCCCACTCGTGACGATCAGGGTTAGAATTACTTCCCTAAGCAATGCTTGTCTGTAAGAAGCGACTAAGGGGATCGGAAGGTCAGGGTTCACTGACTTCGTTGACGCATGTCATTGTAACCCAGTTGCGTAGATGGATGCTCATGCTGTTGATCACTAGGTTATCTACCTCCGTGTAGCTGAACTAATGCTGAGTGCGGCGTAAACCTGAACTCACTCCAAGACTGCCTGTCTATAATGATAGTAACGACGATACTAATGATGATGATGATATTTCAGTATGAACCAAGTGAGCTACCAGAGGTCGCCACGGGTCCGGTTTATCAGGATGGGCATTGATGGAAGGGACTACAAAAGGGCATCCTGGGAAATGCGCACATTTACGAGTATGAAGAAACTGTTGAACCATACTGGCGTAAGTGATACAATATATTTTGGCATTTGGCATTACTTGCACGAAACCTTGGTTAACCCAAATATAATGTTTGTTGTTCATGTCACTGCTTCTCTTTTAGAATTTCCAACTATTTGACCCTCAAAGAACAATACATTTTGTATGATCTGACCTCGATTTCTCAAACAAAGTGAAATCTTCACTGAAATGTCAAAACTGTGTTTCACAGTTTAAAACAGCTGAATTTTTAACGCAACTGCATTTTTAAGATGAAAAAGCCCAAACAACTTAAATAATCCACTTAAATTGTTTTCTATGACTGAGTTTAATATCAATTTAAGTTCAACCTGGAAAGTGTATTTACCTGCGTTTTGTCAAATCTTTAACTTAAGTAAAATCTCAGACTTAAATACTGCGGCTGTAGGGCTCTCACTCACTCACTCAATCACTCACTCACTCAATCACTCACTCACTCACACCTTGCCTCCTATTCCTTAGTATAAGCGAAACATTTCAACTCACTCACCTTTGCCCCCTGTTCCCCTTGATAAGAGAAATAGTTCGACTCACCCACTCACTCACTTACTCACTCTTGTCTCCTATTTCTTCGGATAAGATAATAAAATTTAGTTCGACTTACTCTCACCATTGTCTCTTATTCCTGGACATAGAAAAAATAGGTCGATTCTTTCACTCACTCACTCACTCACTAGCTCACTCACTTCGCTCTTGTCTCCTATACCCTGGGATAAGATATTTTTTTCCCACTCACTCGCCTACTCACCCATTCCATATTTTGTAGGACAGTTCCTTATCGAGTAAAATAATTCCTTTTATTGCCCAGAGAGTCGTTGATGTCTTGAAGATGGATGTTGAAGGTTCTGAATGGCCTTCTCTCCCGAACATAGTGTCATCAGGTGAACTGTCGAAAGTCAGACAGCTTCTCGTGGAATATCACGGACCTTGCACCGAGAAGAATGACTGCATCAACAGACTAAAACTATTGAAAGACATATATGATGCAGGATTCAGGAAGTTTTATGTCCACAAAAATCATCACTGTACACTTAACAATGCCTTATTTCCTGTCTTGAGGACATTTTGCTATGAGATTCATTACGTGAACATCAACCATATGTGAGTATTAACAGATCTCAGGATATTCAGACGGGTTTTTCGCCATATCCACATTTTCATTGCTCCTACTTTGCCTTTGGGCTGCAAAAAAAATTAAATGTTTCTCTCGCACACTTTTTTATTTTTTTAAAAGTGACGAGGGAGGAAAGTTTTTTTCACCCAGAAATACAGATTGGGAAGTTTAGCTTGTGTTAATGGGTTGTAGATTCAGTAGTACTGCTCCTTACAGATACTCATTCTTATATTGCACAAATTGATGAGAGGGACGCGGCAAAGTAAAAAATTATATTTTTTAAGTGGTAATAAAAAAATTTACGCGCACAAAAATCATATCTTATTTAGCCTTAGTCTAGGTTACACGTCTCAGACACAGTCTAAGTAAACATCGGTTCAGTAGTATTCGCGACTGCTTATACTGAGCCTAGCAAACCCTATTAGAAGGTCGCGTGAGTTAACCAGTTCAATTGAGCAATCAGAAAACAACTTACCAAATCGCGAGAGTTTATATTCGCATATATACGTTTGGAACTTTCAGCTCGAAAAAAATATTGTTTCCGTACGATCGCTTCCGGGCGATGTACATGGGGTACGCCATAACAATAAGCAGACGTTCAAAAATGGCGTTTTGGGCAATATTCAAGGAAATATTAGGTAATGGGAACCATGTTATCAGGAGGCCCAGAGCGTATATACTGCAGGTGAATCTGTGTTTAATCCGGATGTTCTTGTTCTTTTGTTGAGATATTAGTGCCGGTGACCGTGGAATTTTGTAAGTCCCGCCAAACCCTAAATACTAGTTGTAGTCCGTTCGGTCCTCTCGCATTTGACTGGGCAGTCATGGGTCGCTCAAAGGTTATAGCAGTGTAACGGGTACAGCAGTGTAACGAGTACAGCAGTGTGACGGGTACAGCAGTGTAACGAGTACAGCAGTGTGACGGGTACAGCAGTGTAACGGGTATAGCAGTGTAACGGGTATAGCAGTGTAACGAGTATAACAGTGTATCGGGTATAGCAGTGTAACGAGTACACTATTGTAACGGACACAGCGGTGTAACGGGTATAGCAGTGTAACGGGTACAGCAGTGTACCGAGTATAGCAGTGTAACGGGTATATCAGTGTAACGAGTATAACAGTGTAACGGATACAGCAGTGTAACGAGTACAGCAGTGTAACGAGTACAGCAGTGTAACGGGTACAGCAGTGTAACGAGTACAGCATTGTAAAGGGTACAGCGGTGTAACGAGTACAGCATTGTAACGGGTACAGCAGTGTAACGAGTATAGCAGTGTAACGAGTACAGCAGTGTAACGAGTACAGCAGTGTAACGAGTAAAACAGAGCCTAAGATTACTTAGACTACAATCTGACATTACTATGAGATCACTAACAGAACTGTCTTCAAGTACGCTTCAAATGACTTACGCCTAGTGTGCGAAACAGTTTTTAAAGTTGGCCAGTCAGGCTAGCTATAACTGAAAATCATCAGTCCATAAAATAATTCACTAGCCTGAAATTCGAATGCTGACATCATCCTTAAGCTGCATATATCATGAACATTTTAATCAGGGCATGAGCTGAAAGTGTATTAGAACTTGACCAATCGGAAAGAGTGATGCATGTTTAGAATGACACCAGGAAAATTCACTTGCCACGCTGGCTAGTGAATGTGAAGATTTGCCGACCCGGGTGTGGTTTACTAGCCACGGGTAAACGGACCAGTGGCTCTTTCGCACACTGCTTATGCCAACACTGTCTGACCGTAAATGTTTCTGGCAAACTATCTTGGCCTGCAAGAACATCATGTAGTACCTCAGGTAACCTGGGCTTTGTTACCAACAGAACATCATTATTTAGTATGCTTTGTGTTATTGTTAACATGTATTCTGTTATTAACATCTGTGTTCAGTGTTCATTAAAAAACCGAATTGATGGTGTGTGTAAGTATCAATACTGCAGAACGTGTATGTTTGAAATAACGTGTACATTGATAGAAGTGCCACGTTAATAGGGGAATTGCATATAGCCAACATAAGTCGAACAATCAATCCCAAGGAAGAGGTGAGTTGGTTGGAAGTTTGTTGTTTAAGGCCGCACTAAGAATATTCCAGCATTATGGCTGTGGTCTGGATGTTATCGAGCCTGGACCATACAGTCCCGTGATCAACATCATGACCATTGACTTATGCGATTGGGATACAATGACATGTGTCAACCAGGTCAGTCAGCGTGACCATCTGATCCCGTTAGCTTCCTTGAACGACAAGCATAGAACTTAGGTCATAAATCAGTTTATGTTATTCAACAAATCAGTGTATGTTATTCAACGTTGAGCTCGGAGATTCCTTGGATGAACTTCTGTTCTGCCTCACAAAGAATCACATGTAATATATGTGGTCTCACCACAGGCAAGAGAGTTCACCGGGTATCCAAGTCATGTGGCTACAACCACCTGGCGTCTCAAAGGCATGTTGGGTTATCCTGCGTAATAATAATCAGATTCTGATTACAGCGTCCATTGAGCGTCCACTGGAGTGAGTGAGTGAGTGAGTGAGTGAGTGAGTTTGGTTTTACGCCGCTTTTAGCAATATTTCAGCGATATCACGGCGGGGGACACCAGAAAATGGGCCTCACACAGTGTACCCATGTGGGGAATCGAACCCGGGTCTTCGGCGTGACGAGCGAACGCTTTAACCACTAGGCTACCCCACCGCCCCGCGTCCATTGGATACTAGGCGCTATATAAATGAGTTATTGTTGTTGTTATTTTATTATTATAAACACTGTAGCCACGTTTTGGTCCAAACAGACGATCATATCTCAGGAAACGGTAATGTACATATAACTGCAGGTACTTAAATATATAACAAAGTTATGGGTTGAATGTTGACGTGCCATGAAGACGCGCATCACATTGGAGTATACACATCATAATTGCAGGATGTGCATTTCCGGTTTCTGAACCTATTTTAAAGAAAGACAATACACGATGGCAAATTTGTAGCATGGATGACAGAGGGATGTCCTTTCGTGAGAACGGTGCTTGTGCAGCAGCCATAAAAAATCCATGTCCCTCGCCGGGATTCGAACCACGAAGTCCACCTGACCAAGTGAGTGAGTGAGTGAGTTTAGTTTTACGCCGCACTCAGCAATATTCCAGGTATATGGTGGCGGTCTGTAAATAATCTAGTCTGGACCAGACAATCCAGTGATCAACAACATGAGCAACGGTTTGCGCAATTGGGAACCGAGGACATGTGTCAACCAAGTCAGCGAGCCTGACCACTCGATCCTGTTAGTCGCCTCTTACGACAAGCATAGTCGCCTTTTATGGCAAGCATGAGTTGCTGAGGGCCTGTTCCACCCCGGGACCTTCACGGGTCCCACCTGACCAAAGATGACGCCACACACTGTTACATGAGTATGACTGCAGAAAGCACGTCACGCATTGCAGAGTACTGAGACTTAGTTTGATCAAATTATATATGAACGTGCTCATCCCCACGTTGGACGCCATTATAGCCGCCATAGATTTACCGAGTCCCGTGCTGGGGTTCGAACCTCGGACCTGCTTGTCCACATGACCAAAGAGGTTGACCGGTCCCCTTCAACATAACCCCTGCGGTCTTGAGTGGTCGAGTTAGGAAGGAAGTGGCTACCGCAATCTGTCTCACAGTCCCTGAACCACAATATTTTCCCTGGTGCCAAGCCCCTTCTGCAATGCTAATGCACTGCAATGTTAGTGTACTAAATGAAGCAAATCTAGATTCCCCTAGGTTTTTCTAATCGCTAAGGCTTATTTTCATTTGACACGGGTTTGGTTGTTACTATCCAAATTATATATATTCGGAGACTAAGCGTTAATCTATGGCTACCGGTAAAATAAAGGATAGCTCCAAAACGAAAATGCGTAACCGTGACCATAGTCACCAAGTCCTAATACGTCTGACAAGATGCATACCTGACCTGAGTTACCTGACTCCACATTCCACCAGTACCGCAAGAAAGAGGCTGCATGTCATCTGACCATTCGTCCCAGACTGGCACAGGGACCGACATCTAGCATGATGCAGGATTCGTGAAAACCTACACTTAGTATTCTATGGACATTGTGTTCAATGGTCTTCGTCGCATTACCTTAAGCCGTATGGAAGAGTCGAAAATGGTGATCCTTTGGTGATCCACTGAAGGCGTGGGGTTGCTTGACTGTAAGCTGAATACACTCAGCTGTAAGCTGGATATACCCTGTGATCGACGTCATTAACAGAAAGTGCGGCATCCAGCCGTCGTGCCACTCTTGATAGCCATCCCCTTGCCAATCGTGCAATAATAATGGATTACAACGCTCAACGTCACCGTCACCCATGATTATGTTTTGATAAAGTTGTAATCGATTGCATGCGATGGGAGCGTAGCAATCGGCAAAGCAGGCGGGTGGGGTAAACCGAAGTGTCTAGATTGTCTAGATATTGTATTGTAAAACGTTTAAAGTCGGGGGATCATCTCAAAAGTTTTATTCCTTTTTTGTTTTAAAAAAATTCTTTAGTCCCCGCAAAGACAGGATTGCCTCTGATCAGACCTGCATTCCATTGATGTTACAGCATCGTACTGTAATGACGTCTGTGACGCCACATCAAGTTTTTGACTTCAGGGCATTGTTACAAAATCTATCATCAAAATCTCTTAGGAGATGTTTAATTTCATAAAAACAATATCTCCAGTGGAACACAGTTTTGGGTGATAAATGATCTTTCAGAAAAAAAATACCCCAAAAAGCAAACAAAAAACAAAAACAAACGTACCAACGTACTTTGTTTGCACTCCACTGATTGTACCCAAATCATACAAAGAGGTGAAACAGTACTTAACTTAACTTAAATGCTTAACTTTTTTCCCACGTGATCCTTTACACGGCACCACAGTTGAATGGATAACTGCTTATAAGGCCGTTTATTACGCCATGCTTCTCCAAAAATCCATTATGGACGTCTTTCCGCAATACTAACTGATCTGCCCTCTAGGATGAAACCATATAAAGAAACAGAATTCCGCATTTAGAGGCACCCGTGGCGAGCCACCTCCTCGTGGTGGGTGCTGGGTAACGCTAAGAGCTCGCCAACACCCCCGCTGTGGACCCGGGGGGGATATTTGGTCCACCAACCCGTTTGCCGTGGGTTGCGTCCCTGTGTCGGTGGAGGAGGGGATCCTGGTGGTTGAGGGCAATGGGAGCAGGACCAGCGTTCCTGTTGCTCAACACACCACTTCGGCCCCGACTTCACCTAGACGGGTGGTAGAATAGGCCCGATTCTATCAATCGGCTGGTCACGCCAAGCCCTGTGTATGGACTTATGTCATTACACAGTTTTAATTTGGAAAAGAGTTACTTTTGGACTTGGCACATTTGTTTATATAAAATGTTAAAGATCTTCATTATGATGTTTGAAACTTTGCCTAGAGTCTTATACCCAGAAGGCGGTGGCTCATGGGCCAATCTGGTGGATGTGTTATTTATAACTCTTCTGCTGGAGTATATCATCCGAGTATCCTTGGTGCTGCAAGTTGGAGACCCACTTGTTTTTAGCATTGTCCTTGTGATACTCCGTGGTGGGTGGGGAGCTCGGGTGATGAAAATATAAATATTAAACATGGCTTACGAAACCCCAACTAAGAAAACCAAACGTCCTCTTGAAACTGATCCCATTGATGATGACATCCGACCGTCCAAATCAATTGATTTTTGGCCACGTTTTCTAGTGATAGAAACTATTGACAAGACACCTTTCAAGCTGAATCCATTTGCAATATCCAAGGGTATTCAGGGTATTGCTGGAGAAGTAAAAAACATACGAAAGTTACGTTCAGGTGCGCTGCTGGTTGAATGCTCTAAAAGACAGCAATCAGCCAACCTTATGAGTACCGAATCATTCGTTGGCGTTCCAGTTACGGTCTCTGCTCATAAGACCTTAAATACAAGCAAAGGTATCATCAGGGACCGCGATCGACTATTTGCTGAAATGTCAGAAATTGACATTGCATATGAGATGAAAGATCAAGGTGTGCTCTATGTCAAACGCTTTTCGACCCGTAAAAAAATGAAAGTGTTCCCACCAATACCTATCTCTTGTCCTTTTCGTCTCCGACAGCTCCAAAATCATTGAAGGCTGGTTACTGCAACATCAAGGTTGACATGTACATTCCCAATCCACTCAGATGTTTTAAATGCCAGAAGTATGGCCATGGCGTAAATACTTGTACATTGTCCGTTGTGTGTGCTCACTGTGGTGAGAAGTCACACACAACGGAAGATTGTACAAGTACCTTTAAAAAGTGCACCAACTGTTCAGGAAACCATTCATCGTTTTCAAAAGAATGCCCGATTGGGAAAGAACACGTGGAAATTAACAGGATTAAATTTACACAAAACATCAGTTTCTCGGATGCCAAAAAACTTGCTAAGAGATCTGAGCTTCCAGACAGTTATGCTTCTGTAATCAAAACATCAACTGAATCCAGCCATAAACTATCTACTTTATCCACAAGCTGTCAAACAAATTTGACTTGGGTCAAATGTGATTCTCCCCAGATGTTATATCCTACCACATCGTCTCAAACTACGGAGTCACTTCCTAGTCATTCACAAAAGCAGTCAGAGTCTTCATCTGATCTTAAGCGATCCTCTCAGTCGCGTTCACAATCTAAATCGTCATGTGATACTCAGTCAGCAGTATCAAGCAAAAGTAAACTGAAGCATGAGGCCTCAAAAAAACAAAGTGGAAGAGCCCCGAAAGGGTCGGAAAATAAAATACAGCTACACAACAGATATGGATCTCTGGAGGACATGGACGTATCTGAAAACGTCCATTCTAGGGCACATAGCCTGTCGCCCTCCAAAAAGGTGCGGGGTAGATCCCCAATAAATCCCCCCAAAAGATACTTTCTTCTTATAATATCATACAGTGGAACTGCAGAGGGCTAAAAAATAATTTCAGTGATTTACAGCTATTGATCCAGGACTTTAATCCATCAGCAGTCTGTCTGCAGGAGACATATTTAAAGCAGACGGATACTTTTGACCTACGCCATTTCAATGCTTACCATTCTTTTTCACCCCCGGGGGAGAGGGCCACTGGAGGAGCTTCTATACTTATAAACCAGAATATTATTCAGAGCCCTATTATTCTTAATACTGGTCTCCAGGCTGTTGCTGTGAGACTTACTTTACACGTTGCACTCACACTATGGTCTTTATATATCTCACCGTCTTCAACACTTCAGAAGACCGAACTACAAAATTTGTATAACCAACTCCCGAAACCCTGTGTTATTATGGGAGACGTAAATGGCCACAACCCACTCTGGGGTGGTACAACTACAAATGCTAAAGGTAAAATACTAGAGGAGTTCTGTTCCGAAAATGATTTATGTATTTTCAATGATGGGTCGAACACATATCTACATCCTGGCACAGGAACATATTCAGCCCTTGATTTATCAGTTTGTGATTCAAGTCTTCTTAACGAATTTGAATGGTCAGTTCATGATGACCTCTGTGGGAGTGACCATTTCCCAACATTACTAAAACCTGTGAATCCATCTGATGTTCCTCCATCATCAAGATGGAACTTCAAAAAGGCTAACTGGCGTTTATATGAAACTCTCCGTGTTGACAGGCTTAAACCTGAACTTGTTGATAATGTTCCTGATGCTATTCAACGTTTTTGTGATGAAATGAATGTTATTGCTCATGAGTGTATACCAAAGTCCTCTGCAGTTCCACATATTCGCAAACCATGGTTCAATGATCAATGTAAACAAGCTAGAAAGGAACGGAAAAAGGCAGAACACTATTTCCGTCGACACCCCATGGTGCATAATTTGAATAAATTTAAGATTGTAAATGTTAAAGCACGGCGTACTTTTAAACAAAGCAAACGCCGATCTTGGCAACGATATGCATCAAACATTAATTCACGTACACCAATATCTAAAGTCTGGAATATGATCCAAAAAATCAAAGGTAAGGGCTCTAAATCTAGTATTCACCACCTTAAAGATGGAAACCAGTTACTAACTAATGAAACCGATATTGCTAATAAACTTGGTGAAACTTTGGCACAACATTCTTCCTCGTCAAATTATGAACCTAAGTTCCAAACATATCAAAAACAGCAAGAAAAGAAAACTATTAACTTTAATTCAGATAATGGGGAAGACTATAATGAAACTTTTTGGTTACATGAGCTTCATACTGCTCTTGATCAGGCTCATGATACTGCTTCAGGAGCTGAAAACATACATTATCAACTCCTGAAGCACTTGCCAGATGCTTAGAGACGCTGTTACATATTTTTGATAATATTTGGACATCTGGACAATTTCCTTCGTCGTGGCGTGATGCTATCGTTGTTCCCCTTCCTAAACCTGGACGTGATCATACGGACCCTTCCAATTATAGGCCAGTTTAACTTACTAGCTGTGTTTGCAAGACCATGGAACGCATGATAAATAATCGACGTGTCTGGTACTTGGAAACAAAAAACCTAATAACAGATATTCAGTGTGCTTTCCGCAAAAACAGAAGTACAGTCGATCACTTAGTGCGTTTAGAATCTTTTGTTAAGAATGCCATAATTAATAAACAGCATGCAGTGTTGATCTTTTTTGATCTAGAAAAAGCATATGACACCACTTGGAAACATGGGATTTTAAAAGATTTACATGACTTCGGATTGCGAGGCCGATTGCCTCAATTTATAGCCAACTTTTTAAATGATAGACAATTTCAAGTCCGTGTGGGTTCTACCCTGTCTGATCATTACAGTCAGGATCAGGGTGTACCACAAGGCAGTATTTTGTCTGTTACACTTTTTAGCATGAAGATAAACAGTTTATCAAAGGTTTTAAACGATTCAATTGATGATTCACTTTTTGTGGATGATTTTAACATTTCATGTCGAGGTAAAAACATGCATACTATTGAACGGCAAATGCAGTTGTGTCTGAACAAGATAAATAAATGGTGTTTGGAAAAAAAGGCTTTAAATTTTCTAAGTCTAAAACTAACTGTATACATTTCTGCCGTAAATACAAACCACATAAGGACCCTGAACTGTATCTAAACGGCACACCTATTAAAGTTGTTAAAGATTCCAAGTTTCTGGGTCTTATATTTGACTCCCACTTGACGTTCTTGCCACATATTAAATCCCTTAAAGTTAAATGTTTGAAGGCACTCGACTTGTTAAAAGTTGTTTCCAATTCAAAATGGGGAGGCAATCAAACCACCCTACTTCACTTATACAGATCACTCATTCGCTCCAAACTTGACTATGGTTCCATTGTATATGGTGGAGCCTGTAAAAGCAGTCTCAAAATGTTAGATTCCATCCATCATCAAGGTCTAAGATTATGTCTTGGATCTTTTCGAACTTCTCCCGTTGACAGTCTCTATGTCGAGGCAGATGAGCCATCTCTCACTCAGCGACGTATAAAATTATCTTTACAATATGCTACAAAACTATACTCTAACAAATCTAACCCGGCGTATAACTGTGTTTTCAATCCTCTCTACGAGGATTTATACAACAAAAAGTGTTCTCTTGTTCCATCTCTCGGACACAGAATTAAACCCTTTCTTTCTTCGGCCGGCATTGAGCTGGAAACCATAGCTCCTTTCCGTCTTCTTTCTTCTCCTCCTTGGCAATTGGTTAGGCCACAAGTTGACCTAACATTAACATCATTTAAAAAATCAGAAACAAATGACTTACAATATAAACAAGAATATCATCAATTAAAACATAAATATAGCAATTACAAACCCTTATTTACGGATGGATCCAAGGACGGTGGCGCAGTGGCTTTTGCCACTGTCATTGGATCCAGAACAATATCTTCTAGAATTCCAGATAACAGTTCTATTTTTACTGCAGAAGCAAACGCCATATTGACAGCTCTTAGGTATATTCAGAGACATCCTAAACGTAAACAATATATAATCTATTCAGACTCTCTTTCTTGCCTTCAGGCTATTCAAAATATTTCTTGTAAACATCCACTTTTAATAGAAATTATTGAATTGTATAATAATCTTGCTACTGGCCAGTACGACATCGTCTTTTGTTGGTTACCCAGCCACGTAGGTATTTCCGGTAACGCAATGGCTGATCTTGCTGCCAAGGCAGCACGCAACAAATCTGTGACACCACTTCTTATTCCTTACACTGATTACAAAGCTAGCATTAGAACTTACATCCGTGATCTGATGCAGAAGACGTGGGACACCCAAGTAGGTATAAATAAATTACATGAAATAAAACCGTATATTGGTTACACCTACTTGGGATGTCAGTCCAGATTTGAAGAGGTTATTTTAAGACGATGTCGTATTGGCCACACACGATATACTCATGCATACCTATTGAAAGGTGAGGATCCTCCGTTTTGTATCCCTTGTGATGAGAGAGTCACGGTCAAGCATATTCTGCTTGACTGTGTCGAATTCTCCATCACAAGGGATAAATATTTTAATGTCAAAACTGTAAAGGATCTTTTTACTAACAATAATTCTCATTTAATCGTTGGTTTTTTAAAAGAAATTGATTTTTTGGTAGAATTTTGAATAACGTGTTCTGTAAATAGATGTATTTTAATTATTGGTTGTTTAGATTTGTAACTAGAATTGTTAGTGGCTGTACCCTGAACGGGGGTTGAAGTATTGTAAAATTATTTTCCTCCTGAGAGGGTACGTAAGTCCTCAAACAGTCAAAGTCAATTCTAAATTTCCAGGTTTTTAATCGTAGAATATGCGTCTTTTTATTGTATGGTTAGATTTCACAAATTGCTGATCTACCTTCAGTTGTTAGCAATCTACAGCCCATTTTTACATTGTATTGTCCTGTATAGATAAATTGTTTTAGGTATAGTTACTAGTTTTATATTCTACTCTGTGATATCCTAGTTGTTTTACTGTCCTTCGCTGACAGGTTTTATAATAGACATATATTTCATTTTAGTATTAAATTTCCTCGTCACGATATGGCTGAGATATTGCCGATGTGACGTTAAATATTAACTCACTCACTCACTCCGCATTTAGAAACAACCTTTAATTAAACAGTTCGAATGAATGAATGGAACGTTGCATTGAATCGACTCTCGCGCCCTCTACCGCATGAACAGTATTTCAATCGAACCCCATAGAGTTATGTCCCTCCGGGCGCTCAAACCACAACGTGTGATTGAAACAGCTTCGATAAATATCGACAACACTGCATGCGACAGCTTCCGAAGTACGAACCAATTGCTTACATCCCATATGTGACAAGTGTTCGAGGCTGTTTTCGAAGTTTCAAATATCGATTTCAGGCAAGTCGCAATGACTAATACGTCTTCTATTGCATTAACAGGAAGCTGAGCCAAAGTGACCCGTGAAGGTCCCGGGTAGAACAGGCCCTCAGCAACCCATGCTTGCCATAAAAGGCGACTATGCTTGTCGTAAGAGGTGACTAACGGGATCTCGTGGTCAGGCTCGCTGACTCGGTTGACACATGTCGTCGGTTCCCAATTTGCGCAGATGGATGCTAATGTTGTTGGTCACTGGATTGTCTGGTCCAGACTCGATTATTTTCAGACCGCCACCATATACCTGGAATATTGCTTAGTGCGGCCTAAAACTAAACTCACTTACTCACTAACCCAAAACATCGTCGGAAATGTGTGACTCTGTGCAGGGAACGTTATTTTAAAAGTAAAACTTCAGCCGTCGTCAAACGTTCACATGCAGATTTCAGTAATACGTCAGCGAGTTTTAATGCTTGGAAACAACCAATCATCGTCTCCAGCTGAATCAAGTTGAGTTGTCTGGACGGATCGTAACAAGGACTATGATGTCAGTCTGTTCTCACAGCAGGGTTGCAGCGCAATCAGAGGTATGATACACCAAACTTCAATGCTGACAATTCTTCAAGTTTTGAGGCAGGGAAAATTGAGTACAAACTGGATATATACTTGTCAAAATGACGTAACGACTACAGAAATATATTTTACAAACTCATGAGATTGGTGTCGAAGAATAAATGATTAGATTTTTTATGGAAGGGTATTATGGTCACAATCACATTTGAACTTCGGACCAGGTAACACTTACTTTCATAAACGTAGAATATACTTAAGTCGACTTAAAGAATACTTTCATATACGCAGGCGACAAATACGTCTGCTGAAAGGATACCTTCAGATATATGTACTAGATATTTACATCTACCTAAAGGGTACATGTATATCCTTAGTATGTTCTATAGTTTACTTAAAGGATAACCTGTGATGTGTTGGAGATTACTGAAAGAATACTTTCATATACGTTGACGATACTAACGTCTACTGAAAGGGTACTTTCATATACCTGGTAGGTGCCTACATTTATTTAAAGCACAGGAGGACTGGAGCGCAAATAAGGTTGTGCAGCAGAGAGAAAACGACCAGTCTTCCTGCATGCGAGCGAAGTGTGCAAAGGCTGGCAACCTATTTCCCTCGCTTTGGTTCGAAAAATATTTTTGACGTCAAAATGAAATATCGCCACGGTCAAGGGTACACACACATCTGCGCTGTGCTCTCAGATTTCCAACCTTGCATTTAACAATTACCCTGGTAGCATATATTTTATTTTATTCAACTTTTTAAGCGCTACTCATGGTATATCAGATCGTTCTTCGCCTGCCAGCTTCCGGTTCAACGAGTGAAGGAAAAGTAATAAGCAGAAATTAAAACGAAATACCATATTGCCTAAAGTTGCCATGGAACCGTTTGAGTGTATTTCTCTTATCTGTCGTCGTTATTGTTAGAATTCTGGTAACATTTATTCTACATAAAATCATTTCTGGCGTAGTGGGAGAACCCGAAGTATTCCTTATGCCGGACACATAATTCAGCAAGTACATTCAGATTTAACTCGCCTGTTTCTTCACTCCGTTGAACCGGAAGCTGAAATCCCATCCCATACCATATGACCCCCGCCTCCATCCAAGGCTGCACCTTTTGGACACAGTTGGGCGCCAGTTGCTCGGCCCAACGTCTGTAACGTTTAATTGACTCTCATCTGTACACAGAACTCTCTCACATTCACGTTGCTATAACTGACGTACAGTTCGAGCCTACTGTAACCTGCGTTGGCAACGTTGACGGGTCAAAGTCATTCCACGAAAGGGACGGTGAGCTCTGATGCCAGCCATGCGGAGTCTTGTGTACGGTTCGTGTGCTAATGGGGCCAATGCCGTCGCCGCCGTTGACGTCCCCGTGAAGAATCTGTTTCGCAGGTGTATTGTAGGGACGGCAACTGGTCTGGTAACCCTTTGTCTACACGTCCCAGGACGGTCTGGCATGTCTGTTAGTAACCCTGGCTGCAGTGAAAGCCGAATTTAGCCGAAGATACAATGTGTAAAACCTATTTGTTGCGCCCCCCACCGTCCTGGAATATTACTAATAACGGCTTAAAACGTAAGTCACTAACTCACTTTTTCACAATCGTGCTGATTGGGCAAATTGAAGTAATGAGTGCTGCAACTTGTAGGTTTCCGTTCTTGGTGTTTTAGAATATAAAATGCGTTCATGATTTCAATATTGCACATTTTCAGGATGAACGCGACTTTAAAACTTGACATTAAATTTCAACTCATTTTATTGCACAATCATGTTCAGGGGTCATTTCTAAGTAATGATTGATGCCATTTGTTGGTTTGCGGTTCGAATAATGGTGTCAGGCAGAAACTTTAGTACGATAGAAACTGACAACATGAGGCTAGTACGAATTTCAGAGATCAGTGTAAGTACCCCGATAATTTTATGTATCCTGTATTTCCTGTGACAATCACACGGTCTTATTTTTTTCAACCGACTTCCAGACCCAACGCTTATTGACGGTACGGTGCTTTGGGGCGTACCCACCCCAACTCCCACCATAAACGCTGTCGACGTTGACCAACGCACACGCCAGCATACCGTTCACCTCGCCGTCTGTGTACCCTTGACCTGCCATCTGAGTTGTCCGGAATAAATCTCGACTCGTCACTGAATCAAACATCATAACAATCTTGTCTCCTGTGCCAGATGCTGTCTGCAACACGTATGACGAGCTCGTCATTGACGGTGGAGCATAATTTGACGGACGTCGGTGACGGTGGAGCATAATTTGACGAACGTCGGTGACGGTGGAGCATAATTTGACGGACGTCGGTGACGGTGGACCTTTACTAAGGTTAGTCTCCCGTTGCACGAAACAACCTTAACTAAGGCTAACCTTAAGTTAAGTCTGAGAATTAAGGTTGGTCCCACCCAACCTTAGAGTCTCTAAGATTGGGAAGGGAATATGTTGGCTACTTTTATTTTACAAAACGAGACTGAGAGAAGTTTAAGGAAGCAGAGCGTGTGCTCCAGCGCTGAAGAGTTCAGCCTTAGTTAAGGTTACTGCTAAGGTTGGAGTCCGAATTAAGGTTGCCCTAAGGTTGTTTTGTGCAACGGGCGTATCTTTCTCTTAAGGTGATCGTAACTCTAACCTTAGTGTTTAAGGTTGATCTTAGCTAAGGTTGTTTTCTGAACAACGGAACTGGTTCTGACTGGACGTACGCTAGGCAGCCAAAGCGGTAGTCGGGAATGAATTCCTTACATGGGTCAGCCGAATGTGTTCGTCTTGCTGACGTGTCGTCACGGGTGGACGGTCGGTCGAGGGCAAAGCTCTTGAGTTCCCATAATGATCAAAACGTCTTCAAAGAGATGACATCGTCTGGCCACTTCTTTTAGGCTATTCCAGCTTATAGCACACTCATTGTGCGTAACGCTTTTTAATAACCTTTGTTCTATACTATTTAAGTTGTGCATAGTTACATTTTTTCCCGTTAGCATAGGTTCCCGTGTTCACTTTCAGAATAGCTCTTCTGTTTGGACATGTGTCAGTCTGGAGTCTGGTTTTGATATTCCAAGCTACCTACATTCGTGGTCACAGACCCGACGTCAACGTGGCGTCAATCATGATGACGTGTCCCGCGCCACGAGCACTCCAGTGTGCACGGCTGTGCACGATGACGTCAGGAAGCATGTTGTTCTTGTACAACCCCCTCCACGGAACCTGTCAGTTTTACAGTGATGTTGCGAGGTGCCCAGCTGAGAATAGTCTCCAGAATGAGTCCAAGCACTCCGGCCTGTATTTCTACAGAACTGAAGGTAGGAGGATGGCTTGACTGAGTGATTTAGTGAGTGAGTGGGTGAGTGAAAACTACATAACGGTAGGTATGAGGAAAGTATACGCAAGGTATATGCAGGGCGAGTGTGTTGATATTTTCGCCGTTTTTAACACTATCCAGCATGCAAAATAGTTTCCAAATTTTGCCTGAAAGTTACTAGCCCACAGAATAGTTCAACATATAGACACGGCTTATATCTTTCAGCGGCTAGTAACTATGTTGAACATTTTTATCAGGTTGTAATCTTACATGGTTTCAAAAGGTGTATTGTAACTTGAGAAGTCAGGGAGGGTGATACAAATGACCCTATGAAAATTCACTAGTCGGTTTGGCCAGTGAATATGGAGCTTTACTAGCCCGACTGGAGTTTTACTAGCCCCGGGCTTGCGGACCAATGACTATTTCACCTGTTCTCATCTATTCTTGTATTAGAGGGATGGGGAGGGGTAGGGTTTAGAGCTTTCGTTCGTCACGCTGAAGACCCGGGATCGATTCCGATTGTGTGCAATGTCAAGTCCATTTCTGCTGACTCTCAAACAGGTAAAACTGGGAGTCATCACATTGTGGGCAATTTCGCCGCAGTTTCTATCAGTTTATCTTGGAGAGTAATGAACGGCATGTTAAACCCGCTTCCGTGAAATACCCCTTTTATTAAACTCGTAGCAGACCAAGTATCAAATCAGCTAACTCGTTTTAATAAAATGGTATTAAACAGAAGGTCGTACAGCATCCTGTATATACTTGGTCTGGTCCAATACAGCCGCTGCTGCATAAAATCCCATTCGACTCGTGGTATTCACATATTAACTCCCTTATCATTCTTCTCAAATCATCGTTTGATTGGCTAGCGAAGTCAAGGTAATCAAGGGCAGGTAACTTGTATTTGCAAGAACCACGGACATGGGTCCGCGATTGGTGCATGTTCACCGACAGTTTAAACCTCAAAGGTTTTAAAGATCAGAATTGATATGCGGTGCTAATTTCCTTGTTGTGACCACGGCGTTTCTCCCGCAGGTGGTCAGAAGCCTCAGCCAAAAAGATGGACACAGTTGCTCTTCAGTCCAAAAATTTTCCACGGTCGGCCTAAATTCTTTGAACTGTCACTACAACGCAAGAAAATACAAACACATCCTCACCTTCGAAGTGCCAGTTTAATTACTTGCATGGCCCTAATGCCACAACCAAGAAGGTGTCTGGTGCCTGTTGGTGTTTGGAACGTTCCTCTTGGCAGCAATGGTCAGGGGAAACGTGTGATTAATGCCCTCGCGAAATACATGGCTGTGGACGAAGACCAGCGACTTCTTTTCTTTACAGATTACTTCAGTGGTTTTCTGAGAAAGATGTCCTTGGAATGGAGACGTCTTCAAGCAGCGGTGTCGTGAGCTTACTGTGTTTCCAAACCACCAGCTGATATGCACATGTGCTTCGGACAGACTCATAGATATGAGCAACGATGGCTCTGTGAAGAGACTTGTGACGATGTACATATTGCATCAAATGCAGCTCCTGCGGACGCATTTTCACACACCCGGGTATCTTTAGCAAATGTCGTTAACACATAATACTCTTGTGAATATTACAGCTATAATAGAGATTCCGCCAGGAATCATTTACGATGGCCAGAGTAACGTCTGTATGCTTTTCTGTTATAGAGCCATAATGTTTGTTGTATCGCAAACCGAAATCCTCAGGATGACAACAACAAGACGTATTACTATTGAAGGAACCAACTTTGTACATGTGCACCTTCTGTGAATTTTACCGCATCACTTTTCCGTGTGTTTAGGTCTCCTACTAGACTAGGATTTTTAACAAAAAGTTGGTCACGGAGATCAACAGAAAAATGGGATAGAATTTAAAGACGTACTATCACGCCACACTTCTCTAATCATCACTATTGCATTTCTCCCCCCACCCCCTACAAAGCTACCATATTTTATTGTGAAAAGAAAAAAACACGCATTAAGAGCACACTATGAAATTAAAAAGTTCGAATGAATTAATGCAACGTTGCATTATAAATCGACGCTCCTGCCCTCTACCGACCGAACCCCAGAGAATAAAGTCCCTTGTAACGTATGATTCTAGGAATATCCTATAACGCAACTTGTGATAGAAGCCAGTTCGGCTGAAACCAACAACACCATGGGCGACAGTTTTCGATGTGCGTAGCAATCGTTTACGTTCCACGTATGACAAGTGTTATCCGTTTGGAAGCTGTTCGCTGTTTATCGATTTCAGGCAGGTCTTGCGGGATAAAAAGTCTGTATCAATAGGAAGCGGTTGTGAGAGCATATGCAATCTATTATAGATCAGAATATTGTCGGAATATTGTTGGAATGATGACGGAGAATAAATTATTCAAGCATCAAAGTTGTATTATAAGTGCTATGTACTGTGTGTACTCTGTTACCCTTTCATTAAGTGGCTCTCATGAACTTAAAGTGGTTGGAATAAAAGAAAAAAAGAAAAAAGAAAAAACAACAACAAAACAACCCCACCTCCCCAAAAGAAAGAAAAAAGAATAATATAATAGAAACTAAATATAAAATAAAACCAAACAAACAAACTAAAAAAAAGTAAAAAAAAGAACACCTCCCACCCCACCCCCACCCCCACCCCCACCCCCACCCCAAAAAAATAAATAATAAAAAATACAGGATGCAGTGTCGACTGGAACATCCAGAAGATGGACCCTAGTTTAAATGTAACATTAATAAATGCACACAGAGAAGATCCAGGTTAGAATTGATCTTCATCAAGCCATGTTTGTCGTAAGAGGCGACAAACGGGACCGGATGCTCAGGCTCGCTGACTTGATTGCCACATGTCATTGCGTAGATCGATGTTCATGCTGTTGATCCCTGGATTGTGTGGTCCAGATGTTGATTATTGGTTTGGCGGATTCGAATATTTACAGACTGATAGCTTGAATATTGCTAAGAGTGGCTTTAAACATCAAGCGGCATGAACGACACCCCTTCATGTCGATTTGTTTCATAGATTCTAAACTTAGCACAAATGACGAGTTTTATTGACAACGACAATCACAGGAACCCGATATCGCACTGTAGGTTAAACACAGACCATATATATACACTCCTGTCATATATATATTAATAGAGTAAAGGAGCAGCAGCTGCCATATTGGATTGTCGTGTCGACATCGACTCGCTCCGATGTCAGGCCGAAATGTACGCTAAGAATACGGTGACATTCGAAACAATGCACACGTACCTCTCAATTATACATTTCCCCACGCATCCTTTGTGATTTCCACGACATCACATCCATTTTATTAACGTTAATACGTCCTCAAACTCGGAAATCAAACCAAAACACCTCTGGGGTGAACGTTATCCCGTACTCTCAGCCTCTCGAGCGATCCTATTGGTCCGCTGATATAGTATCGGTAAACAAGACGGCATGGTTTGAGAACGAAAAATCTTGCATCTATGAATTTGACATCCGCTCAGGCGGACGCTTTGCGTTTAGTTGTCAAAATGGCCATTCTCTTGTAGCTATTGGCCAAGCGGGCACCGGCAAAACTGTTTTGATTAAGAAGATAGACCGTCGTTTACGCAAAAATGGAAAGACCGTGTCGATCACTGCCAGCACAGGAATGGCTTCACGACAGTTTCAACATGGGAGACCTCTTCACCAGTGGGCAGGACTGAGTGATGGACGGTTTAGCAACGTGGAGCTCTCAACTCTTCTCTTAACAGACGAGAAGAGACACGTCTTGGACAGAAATAGATCCACAGATGTGCTTATCATTGATGAGATCAGAATGATCAGCAGGAAAGTCTTTGATCAGGTACTTACCATACATTCATCAGTTCATGGCCTGAGTGTGACTTATTGCATTACTTTCCTTTATATATGCTTCTTTACAAGCTTTTGTTGCCAACTTGGTATAAAACCTTTTTCCAATTAGAGCCAGAAAAGAAGTAACAGAAGAGAAGTTTGTCTAGTTTTCACATATCTTTTACTTTTGTATGTAGATGTTAATCTGTAATTAAGATGTAAGGGTCACTGCTTCATGAACTTCATATCTTTAAGTGGACTTCAAAACTTTTTTCATTAACACAATGGAGTACCTTAAGTGCTGATTTCTTTATCATTTTGTAACTGATTTTCTATTGAAAGTCTGTCGTGTTTCCAACCAAACGTTTACCTTTGATTATTTCATACACATGCAAATTGACTACTGAACAGCCAAATCCACAAGTCTGTTTAGGTTAATAAGTAAAATTTTGAAATTTGTCTAAAATACATTTCTTGATAAATCTTTAATAAATATACATTTGTAATCTATTTATTTGAATACACAAAAAGATGGATTATATTTTCTGTTAATACCGGACAGTATATTAGAAAAATGGATATACATTCATGAGAGGGAAATTCAAACCTTTTCAATATTCTTTCATGTAAAATGAACCAAATCTGTTTGCAAGTATCAGTTTAATCATCAATATAAGTACTCTATCAGGAGTTTAAAAAGATAATCATTTCCACAATTATTACACCAAACTGTATGTTTTATACAAGCATTCATTTTAAATTTAAAAAAATGTATGATTTCTTCAGCTGGAATTTGTGTGCAGGACTGTAAAAGATCCCAGCTTATGTTTTGGAGGACTGCAACTCATATGTGTGGGTGATTTCTATCAAATCCCCCCACAACCAAATGATTTGTATGGTGATCCTGGTTACCACGCCTTCACAAGTCAAGCATGGAAGGCAATATTGGGTCACAAGGTAAGACTAACCACTGTAATGAGACAGAAGGATCCACAGTTGGTTCAAGCCGTAAATGAACATGAGCATGGAACACCAAGTGTCGCAACTACTCAGCTAAAGTACAGACTCTCTCGTCCTTTACCAGATACTGCCCATCCTAGTCCTGTGTACCTGTATGCCACAAATTTTGATGTGCACTGTCACAACACAATGGCGCTTAGAAGATTACCTGGACCCATTCAGAGTTATCAATCGCAGGACCTGGGTGATGTGCTCAAGCTAAAGAAAAAGTACAAGCTAAAGAAAAAGTGGCCAAGAGAGTTTTAACTCTGAAGATAGATTCACCAGTCATGCTCATCAGAAACTTATCTTCAGAGCTGGTGAATGGTTTGATGGGGACAGTTGTTGCTCTTGATGAAGATGGACCAACTGTCAAGTTTGGAGAAATAGTGAAAAAGCTGGAAAGGGTGTCATTTACAGTGTACGACCCTCTACAACAAAAAATTCTCAGTGAGAGAATACAGTTCCCAATTAATCTGGCATTTGCAATGAAAATTCATAAGTCTCAAGGACAGACCATCGCCAATGTAGTTGTAGACTGCAGAAACATGTACCAGCCTGGACAAGTGGGAATTGCAGTAGGAAGGAGTGTTGACACAGCTGGCTTGTGTGTGAAGCACTACAGGCTACTCCCTTCTACAGATGTATCATGTTCTCGAAAGGTTAGTGATTTCTCAATTGTAATATATATTTAAACATAATTAGTATGACATATACACAGACCATTTTCCCAAAATACTCAGAAATGTATTTATTTACTGTTATTTCTACTGCTGTTTTTTTTTATATTGCTAGGTATAGTGTATTAACAACATATTAAACATCACATACCCTAATAATGATAGTCTTACAATGATGATAAACTATAGTGGCGCACATATTGTTCCATCTTGACCTTGATTTGGGAGACAAAGAACATGACGAAGTCCAAATAAGTGACTTTGACGAGGATTCTGATTTCAATCAGGATGAACTACAGACCATAGAAGATTTGGAGAAAAGTGCACTTGAAGTAAAGTAGTATCCATTGTTCCATAGGGATATATGTGCACTTGACTTGTGTAAATATAGGGCACACCCTCTGCCCCAACCTCCCCGCACTTGGGATCATGTGGGAAGGTCGTTTTATGAACTCGGTGAATCAGGGGGATTTTCTGAGGGGATAAGGTCAACAATCATTTCAAATAGTTGAAATGAAAGTATCACATATAAACCAGCAAGTGGTGAATCCAGAGGATATGCACTGTGTAATCGTGTCTGTATTTTCTTTACCTTTTTGGAGATACTGTATCACAATCAATCATTCACTCCTGTGCTTCCTTGAAACCTCTGTAAAGAAGCTGAAAATTGTTGTGCATGTAGTAGATACATGTTGACACAAGTGGAAATATGAAATATCAGCAAGCTGTTGTAATTGAAAATTAAATCTCCTCAAATGTTCCACTGTTTGTAAGTGTAAACATGGCAAATGGAATTGAAACCTGTTTGTAGTAATAACAGTATCCTTTTAATAGATGTAACCATTTCACTTTTATTGTCTTGTAAATACATGACGCTATTGACAGTGACAAGATAATTTTCATAAGGCATGTTGAATTCATGGAAGATGGAATTGAGCTGTGTCCATTCATCTTTTTGAATCTCATTTTTTATGCATTGTATGAAATCAGTTCATCACCTTTGTTTTTGTTAACCTTTAGGAGCCTGTCATCAGTGAGGAGGATGTGCCATCACAGTTTTCCAAAGAAAATGCTGAAGCACTGTTGTCGAAGCTATACTGCAAGGTGCCAATGACGACTCAGCAATGCAACTTGAATTCTGACATCTTTGTCCTCAAATCAGACATGACTAGGGTTCTAACATTCTTGAATGTACAATACAAGAATGTCCTCAGCATGAAGATAGATTCAACCAAGAAAGATGTTGTTGACTGGAATCTGTTTTTCAAAACTTACCAATCTTCATTATTATCTGCCTCCTACAAGTCTGCCTGCATCGGCTTGTACAGTCCAAGGCCAATCAATGCTCTATTGTGTGGTACTCTGATGACTGAAATTCGGAAAACTGTGGTAGCTGAAACAGAAATGAAGAATGTAACACATACATCAAGAAGCGATGATGCAAGTAAAAGTGCAATTAAAATCTCAGCGCATGGAAAGATACGTTATGTTGATGGGAGATGTGTTGCTAAAGTGAAGTACCGTTTCATGGAAATGGTGAACTCTGAACACAACTCGGTTGGTATTGTCATGGACATTCAATCGAAAAGGAAAGTAGCTTTGCTGGAAACCATCACAGAATCACAGGCTTCTATTCTGGAGACAACACAATATACAGAGAGTACACTAGATACTTTCAGAAAACAGAATATGTCTTGTGGTCTCACAAATATCTCTGACAAGGCATTTGAATTCTTTCTTCATGTAGAAGAAGCAAGACTCCAATTGTATAGAGAAAGTTTGCTAACACAACTTGGACTCCATTTGCTTCAACATGTTCACAAGACTATGCACCAGGACAAAGATCTGTATGAAGAGTGGGTAAACCTATTTGCCAGTGTGTCTTTGTCACTGGTCACTCCACAGGAAAGTGAGTCACATAGTCCATGTGATGTCATTCATGATATTACAGAAGTATGTGTTTGTATTGAAGAGCTGTATGAAAACATTGTAACATCCTACCTCAATGTCACTGATGCAGTGTTCCGCCGGAAAATCACATCAGATCTTCGCAAACAGAAGATGATGGAACACAGGAAGCAAGTCCTTACAAGGGAGAGTAGAAAGGCACACAGTTGTCTGAACATGTCAACCATACTTCAAGACAAATCGGCTTCACATTACAAGTTGAAGGCAGCTATCATGCAAAAGAATGTTCTCTTGAAAACTTCACAAAGAAAGAAATCATCCTTTTGGGGAAAGCTGATGATTCTGTTCTTTCAAATGCTTCAGAGAAAGAGTTGCTAATTAAAAACCTATCAGAGAAGATTATCACCTGTGATGACATGCCTTGTGCAAGTATGCTCGGAGAAACATCAGTTGCAGATCCTTCAAAGCCGTCAAAGTCAAGTGCCAGCATCTCGTCTGACATCACATCTGTGGAGGAAGCAAACTCTGATGTCAACATTAGGAAGGGTAAAGGTAGAGGTAAAGGAAAGGAAAGGCTGAAAGTGTTCATAAGACTGGGAGAAGGAAAGCAACACGAGGGAGGAAACGAAAAAGTAAAAGAGAGACTGTTCAAGAGGATAGAGAGACTGACTTTTGTGCTGTGTGTGAGGACATGTACTTTGAAGAAGATGAGGACCCATGGATCAGTTGTACTCACTGTGAAAGATGGTTTCGCCTGATCTCTGAAGATCAGTGGAATGAGGTGTCATAGGAGAATGCAGACTGGAAGTGCCCTCTGTGCTGTTAGGAGACATATCATGGTAAGAATCTCAAACATGGTATCTTTACTCTCAGCAACAGACGTATGTAATAAAGATAAATCATTCCAATTGTTATTTTTGCTTATGGCAGACGTTCATTGAGAATTGAATATAAATGAAATATCCGTATTATTGTAATTGGTTTAAAGTATTTAAGTACATCTAAACCTTCATATTACTGGTTTTCTTCTAGTTTTAATTGCTTCAATGGAAGGGCACCACTCTGAGTGCTTGATTTTCTGCTTGATGCATTGGCTTTCTTGGAGATTATGCCCTGACACAAACTGATACTGTTAGCTGCATGGCAATATTGTATGTAGTTTGGGTTGCTGCCTGACCCATGATGTAATCCCCGTTGTTGCGAGAAGTGATTCTCTACAATGTCGCTATTGACAAACAATGGCGTAATATGGTGATTTGCAACCAAAACTGTCTCAGTCACAAGCTTTTGAAAACCATTGGTCAAATATTTTAAGTCCTCAAATGTTTCTTTGGAAAGGAAATTAGTTGTTTCCACACTCGTTTCCCATTTGCAGAACCACTGTAGAGAGGTCTGGATTGATGAGAGTCTGGTGTCACTAGATGAGAAGATAGGACGTCGATCCCTGAAGAACATGATGAGGATGCTGGTCTGCTCCAACAAGGAGATGGCGCCCTGGACTCTCTTTCCATTGGACACAGACGCTTGAAAACGTTGCATGAGGTGAAGCATATCTTCGTCAAGGACCTCCTCTGCCAGGTGGTTCCGCATCTTGTCTGCCTGGTTGGGATGCAGATGGGTGGTTGAGAGCTTGTAGTGTATTGACAATCCATGACACTTATCCCATTCGTATGCTTCAACAAGTAGCGTCCATGTGACCTCAATCCCATCGACGTTCAGAAGTCTTGTATGCCAGTTCTCATGTCCACTGTGGAGAAGGTTGTTTCTTATTTTTATGAACAGATGAGATGGATCTGATAAGATGGATACTTGATAGAGGGAACAAAATGGGCTTGGGATGGTCATACTCTTGTCTGGTAGAGTGTGTTGAAATGAAGCTTGATGAGCATTCGATTGTTTGATGAACCATCCATGCAAGTGTAAAGAACACGGAAGTCCCACCTCTCTAAAGCCTGTACAACATCCCAAAACATAGAGTATATTTGTGGGGCAGTGGCTTGATCTGTAGGGAAATGGGCCACTGAAAATTGGAAGCCTGTCAAACCCAGGAAAATGAATTGCATGACATGTGATGCAAGGACTTTATTGTTTTTCTTCTTGAAAAGTTGCTCACCCTCCACTCCTGTGTCCGTGAAGCCGATGAGACGATTTTCAGAACTTTTCTGTTGGATCACCAAATCCTGCTGGATGGACATCTCGTCAAATATTAAGCCTCCGAAATAACCAGCTGTTTTCATTTTGTTGTGTTGAGCTTGCAGTTACATCCACTGTAGCATTTCCTCATTTATGCCTGCCTTCTGCTCAACAGAATTTTTCAGTCTGCTCAATGTGGCTTCAGATGGTGGTGCCATCTGGCCAGACCCA
Source organism: Haliotis asinina (assembly GCF_037392515.1). Taxonomy (NCBI): domain Eukaryota; kingdom Metazoa; phylum Mollusca; class Gastropoda; order Lepetellida; family Haliotidae; genus Haliotis; species Haliotis asinina. The sequence goes on along the minus strand of NC_090292.1, from coordinate 40,874,280 downwards.
AGGAGGTGGCGGTATACTCGTGGACTACGGGATCAGATGGACAAAGCTAGCTCCATGACAGAGCTGTCCCATCGGCGTCCATGCAATTTTTTTCTGTTTGATATTTGGGACTCGATAAGATTGAGTTGGCCCTTGTTTAAGTAAGGAGCATTTTGCCTTATGACGTCCATAACACTTTGCAAGGACTCATGTATGTGTTGTGGAACAGCATTAATTGTGTCGTTCCTAATCACTTCGTCAGGGATTTTTTGTAACTTTCTGCAGGCAGCACATGGCACATATGATTTCAGGGATTTTAAACTGAGAATCTTATGGCATCGTTTAGAGTATGCTACTTGAATGTTTTCTGCATTTGTTTGAATGTAAGCATTTTCCTTTGCTGCACATGATAGGTTGCCTAGAGTAACTCCATGACAATATTTACACGTATCAACTGCAGCAAACAGGGACTTTAGAGAAAAACTCTACTTTACTTATACCCACTGCTTTCCCAATGTTTGTATCTCCAATTTTGAAAGAAACTTTACCATCATGGAAAACATGCAAGTGAAGGGAAACAGGATTCCCTTTGCACTGGCTGATATCTTTACAGAAGATACGTTCTGCATCAGTTTGCTTTCTTTTGAAGTATGTGTCTGGTACATAGTTATCAATGTCTTCAAAGGACAGGTTATCTGACTGGACTGTTTGTCTGAATTTTATTCCTTGGTACACACATTTCAACTTTGTCCAATCACTTGAAGTCCTTTGTCTAGTTTTTTTTTACTTGAGGAAACGCCTTAAAAACGCACCTTCCTAGTGCCATGTTTGATATCTCACCAAACTGATGCTTAAATTTATTTGTCAGTTCAGCAACAGGTATTGTTGATGAAGAATCTTCTTCAAAATTCTTGTGTAACCTGCCAAGAAATATCTATGTTATAATTGTTTACAAATCACGAATGTCAAAATTAACATAAAAATCATATTGTGTTATTTGCAATCATTACATTTAAATAATCATCCATGCTGTTGTGTCTGAGTCAATTAACAAGAACATTGGAGACCTTTTGAAACATGTTATTTTCTCGAATTATTCACAGATAACAGGGAGACTGACTTACATGTATGCTTTTGTTAAGTAGCAGTTCCAATGTCTGAAATTGTGCAATTGTCTCCTTGTTTTAACACTGGGTGTGAGTTCATTGGTTCTTCAGTTTGTATTTGTGTTTTATTCCATGCCTTATGGAAGTTTTGTAATTTGTAACACTGTACCTTTGCACTGGCTGTCATATATTTATATTTAAGATCAACCAAGAACACCATAAACGTGATAAGACAGGTCTGTGTAAGGATATCGTTTCCTTTCAAAAAATATTAAAAGTTTAAAGAAAGTAAAGGCAGCATGTAATAATGTCTAAACATTTCAACTATTCATGAAAGGATTATAAAGGCTTCCAGTGAAGCCTTTGTAACAGATCGAATACTATAAAAATATATTACAGACCCTTCAAAAAGGCACAATTCTTGCTTACATTTGGTAGCATGACAGGAAAGTTTAATGACAGTTCAATAGAATTTTCAATATGTGAGGTACTAAATGGTTTAATGTTGACATATTTTAAGATAATTTACATCAGATATTCAGCATTTCTGTCCTACAAGACTGAATATGAAAATTTTCTTGATATTGTCAGTAGCACAGTTTCCTTTTGTCTTTTGATATATATGTACTTACACATCTATGTTCATAATTATTTTAATATTAAGAAGTGACAGCTGGCATTTGTTCAGTGGTAATATTAAGCTGCATTGTTTTGGGGGCTTTTTGTCTGTGAATGTATTCTAGCATATTGCCATTGCATCAGAAGCCATGAAAATAAATGTCAACCACCTCTTTATCAAGATTTTTCCATTAAAACCTAAATTAACAATTTTTAGAACGTATACTTGTGTCATTGTGAAATAATTTCTCAAACCTCTTTAATGTGTTTGTGCTTTTTTGTCACTTCAAATAAAATCACATATACTGAATGAAAAAATTCATAGAAATCAAAGAGTGTTAACTTTGTGAAATATTTAAAATATACGTTTGCATGAGTTTGTGTTGGCAGCAATGTTACTTTGAAAATTAACTATTGAATCTCTTCAATATAGATCTAGGCATAGTGTAGCTATCTCAGTCATAGCAAAGCTACATATATACATACCAAAATAATAATCCTTGGAATCCTTGGAATCCATGGTGATATGTTGCCTTGAAAAATGTATGGCTTCCACAAAAAACACGAGTTTTAAATTTCGCGCGATTGTAATGAACTTTTTCTGGAAAAATTACTTCCGTTCAGCGGACCAATGAGATCGCCCAAGAGGCTGCGAGTGCGGGATAACGTTCACCCCAGAGGTGTTTTGGTTTGATTTTCGAGTTTGAGGTCGTATTAACGTTAATAAAATGGGTGTGATGTCGTGGAAATCACACAGGATGCGTGGGGAAATGTATAATTGAGAGGTACGTGTGCATTGTTTCGAATGCCACCGTATTCTTAGCGTACATTTCGGCCTGACATCGGAGCGAGTCGATGTCGGCACGACAATCCAATATGGCAGCTGCTGTTCCTTTACTCTATTAATATATATGACATGACTGTATATCTATGGTCTATGTTTAACCTACAGTGCGATATCGGGTTCCTGTGACGACAATAGAGTCTATGTAGAAACGCCTCCTTTACAGAATAAAGAAGTTGTATATCCTTAAACTTGTCCTCATTCTTCATCTTTTCGAGGGGCGGTGGGGTTAATCTAGTGGTTAAAGCGTTCGCTAGTCACCCTGAAGACCCTGGTTCGATTCCCCATATGGGTGCAGTGTGGGCCCATTTGTGGTGTCCCCCGCGCCGATATTGCTGGAATATTACTAAAGGCGGCGTAAAACTAAACTCATTCATCTCTTCAACTCTTAGAATGCCAATCAAAGAAAACAAACAAGTCATTTGGTACCCATGCCGGCATAGGCTTTGACAATTTAAAAAGTGGAGAGGCCCTGGCCGCTGACTTGGTTGACACATATCATCGTATCCCAGTTGCGTAAACTGGTGCTCATGCTGTTGATCATTGGATTGTCTGGCCCAGACTCGATTATTTACAGCCTGGAAGTAATATCCTCTTGATAAGACTTCACAGGTGCATACGCTGAGTGGCATTTTGGAAGTTGGAAAGATACACTCAGTATATACACACTACTGATGTTCCGATTCGTTGAAATAGTCGAAGATTGGTCGCAGTGACGAAACAACCAAGCAATCGATCACATTTTCTCATAATCGAAAACAAACGATTTTGGAACTACTGTTTTAGTCATTGAAACACTCGATGATTAACAATATCCTCGAGGTTGTCAGGGCCTGAAGACGTGTTTGATTTTTAGAAAACTCACTGTACTAACTGAAAAGTCTTGACTGAATATTTCTTGAAAATTCCGGGACGTTTATGTTAATGATATAGTAGTCATCATGTTATACATATCTGCAATAAAAACCTGGCTAGCTATTCCCGAAACGTTCGTAGAGCTACGAACTTCTCAAGCCCATTCTTAACACATTCGCTACGATCAAAGTTAAAAATTCTTAGGGCTACGAACGTTTCGAGAATAGGGACCCTGGGCCTGGAATTACGAAGCTGTCTTAGCGCTAAGATAGTCGTAAGCGAAAGCTAATGTATGGCACTTACGACTATCTCAGCGGTAAGATAGGGACAGAAACATCTGGAAAACGACGCCGCTAACGAACTTTTTTCTTCGATGGCTTGTTGTTAATGAAGCAGTATCAGTTGTGAGATTTCAACCAATTTCTAACACTAATACACGCCCTGTCCTCTCCAAGTTAGATTCCTGCTATAAGAATCAATACCAAAATGTCACGCTGACAAAATAGTCGAAGTTGTTATCCATAAAGGGTCATGTTCAAACCTGGCTTGGGCTGGTCACTTAACTCATTAAGGCCGAGAGCCGCGTATATGCGTCAAATTAATTAGCTTCTCACAGCGAGAGTCGCTTATTGGGGGTAATAAAAAGCACCTCTTATTCAGCGAGAGCCGCATATTGGGGGTTACGAAAAGCACCTCTCATTCAGCGAGAGCCGCGTATGGGGGTTGTTACATTTTAAATTCGTACTGTACCTATAATTTCAATCAGTTTAGCAGTAATGACCAAAGATTAGCTTTTAATTGGTAAAATAACAGTTATCAAAAGTTTAGCACTTTCTACATTGGTACATATATTTTCTGTCCTACCCTCGCCCCCTGAAGAATTTGTTAAAGAATTGAATAAGATTTTCTATGACTTTTTGTGGAGTGGAAAAAGGGACAAGATAAAACGAATTAACATGATTAGGTCCTACGAGGATGGAGGCTTAAGAATGACTGATGTAAACTCGTTTGTGCACGCCTTGAAACTCGCTCACCTAAGAAAATGTGCCCGAAACCCCAATTTTATTAGTCCCAGCCATTTTCCTTTAGACGAAATTTGTACTTTAGGCGCCAATATTAATGTATATGGTAAGTGTAAAAATCCCTTCTGGAGAAGTGTCTTGGACTCATGGTCAAGTTACGTAAAACGCAAAAAGCATTGTCCAGAAAATATTGACTACATTCTTTCTCAGCCTCTTTGGTTGAACCACCATTTTAAAGACAAAACCTTTTTCATTAAAAACTGGTACACTAAAGGCCTTCATTCTATTAAAGATATTTGTAATTCTAAAGGCTTAATGACATTTGAAGAGTTTAAAATGGCGTTTGATGTCCGAGGCACTTTTCTAGACTATCACAAGTTGCTTACTTGTATTCCTTCTGAATGGAAACAGACTATAAATGAACAATTTATTATTTCAAAACCAAACTTAAATATTAGTTGTAATGTATTAGACTTGCTCAAACCAGGCAAGGGCGCTAGATATTTTTATGACCTCATTATCGCCTGTAGCGATTACCCATCAGTTTGTGACAAGTGGGTTAAAAACTTTAACCTTTCTTCTCTTGACTGGAAATAAATATTTCTTCAGTACAGACGGTGCACAAAAGATATCAAGCTACTAGAATTTCAGTTGAAATTCTTACACCGGATAGTGTTCACGAGGAAGGAATTAAAGGCTATGAAATTAATTAATGATGATACCTGCTCTTTCTGTAAAAGTGATAAAGAAACTTTAGTGCATGTTTTTCTGGAATGTGAATATGTTAAAGACTTCTGGTCGAGTTTGCAACTATTTTGGAATACTCATACAAACTCCCGTGTAACTCTAGATACGAAAGCTATACTCCTTGGATTTCCTTCACGCTTTAGACTGCTGAATCACTATCTTTTACTGGGCAAACGACATATTTTCTTAAGCAGCTTACATGGCGATAATCTATCAATAGACACCTTTACTAACAATCTGAAACAAATATGTGCCATAGAACGATTTAATGCCAATAAAAAGAACGAAACTTTAGCTTTCGAAAACAAATGGTCAATGTTATTAAAAAAGTTGTAAACTCCAACCAGACTATTCATACAAATCTGCCATAGAACCATGCCCACGCCAACACAGTACATGTAACATTGATTTACTACTATTTTCACTTTGTATTTGTATTGTAACTGCCTGTGCATTTTCTTCTTTGCTGGAATAAAAAAAAAAAGGATTAGCTTTTCTTACGAGAGAGGTTACTTTCTGTGTTAATCAGAAGAACTATTAATGTGTTTTGATAACAATTGCTTGCAATGTCGGGGGCTTATACTGGCAAATGAACACATGTCTGCGAGGAGGTACGTGTATGTTACTCGTCATTGGGAGTGAATACTTAAATACTATGTTTGCACACTGATTGAATTAACGGTGACAAGGTTACAAAACCTTCTTCTAAATGAAATCATTCATTCATTCGTTGTAATAGTCCAAATAATGAATCGTAGACATAAATAGCAATACTGTATTACACTCATGTTCGTGTAGATTTGAAATAAACCAAGTTACTAATTTAGACCTAATTCATTTGCGACTATTGATTTTTAAAGTTGACAATAATACATAATCAAATATGAAGTGATAACTCTTGCATCTACTCATAATATACATATATAGTACACATAAACCATACAAAGGTAACTGGGGTATTTTGTTCAAGCAGTTTCGTGCTTGTTTGAAATGTGATTTTTCAATGCAATTTACATAAGCATCGTGTAAGAAACGTTTGTATTTGATTTCTGTAATTATCTTATCCTGTGTAATGATCACGTGTATCAGATCCATCATCAATAAAAGGAGGATAATATATCAGTTACGGAAATGATGTGTATAATCATTCAATCAGACAACACTAAATGAGATATGTGAACATCTCTTTCAACCTCAAAATAACAGCCTCTGGCAGAATGCATGTCCAGGTAAACTTTTGTCCCGTGACAAGTGTAAAACAAACTAATGCGTTGTTACATCATTGGAAAAAAACCTGTTTTGTGGAGTCACGCCCATTGTCAATCTTCTGAACATCGTTTGCTTTCAAAACAAATATAAGTATGTCCATCTTCATAAATATTTGGGGAGATTCAACTTCAAGTGTATACATCACGATAAATCAGTATCGTGTTACTGTTTCAAAATTCTATATGTACTTGAATTATGGTATTTATTCGTAACAATGTGCAGATTAAATTGAAATGTTCAGCGAACCATTATGTTTGATGTACAAGTAGTGTACGCAAAAAGTATATGCAAATAAATACCATCTCTACTCAATAGTTGGATTGGGTTATGCGGGGTAAAAATAATCGGATTGTAGCGCTTTGAGCGCTTCAAAGAAACAAACTCGTCAAAGTGCTTGTTAGTTCTACGTGTACATTTCAGGCATCCTTACGATTATATATGTTCACGATACACAAACTTTTCATGATAGCTAGAGTTGATCAAGCCAAAATCTAGCATATCGATTGGTCATCGATCTAACCAATAGTCAATCTGTATCCAAGCTGTCTGGTGACCGAACGTACTCTTCGGAGATTTAGCCCACGCCCCATCACCTGTCATTTCCAATGTGACATGTATCTCATGATACGATTGGTCATAGATAACAAATGAGGGAGTATATTGAACAGTTAAGATACAAAACGACCTATTCGGGAACTTTGATGACGCCCACCCCATGACCCTTTGTCTTATGTATGTGCAAGGAATAGCATTATACAATATGCATACATGTATGTTCGTGCGATAACGTATATTTTCTGCGTTAAATCTAGACGAACCAAAGCGACAAACCGTGAATCTGTTATATATAAGTCACAGACTAGCTTATGAGTACTTTCCTTAAAATATTCAGTAAACACTAGCAATGTATCAGCGAAAACGCTTCTTTCATAGATTATTAGGCATGTGCGTAAATTCGTCTTTACTGCCATTGCCATAGATGTTTTGAACAATTTAATCCCACACAATGATATGAGTGGGACATAATTTGGTTTAAGTCTGTCTTACATACAAAGATTCCAAACATGTTTGAAGAAAGGCACACTTACATAATCCCTTACTTTATGTGCTATTGAAAGTTTCTTGACACTTCTCTGTAATTATCACATGTAGCAACTAATTCCGTTGATCCATCATCAGTAACAGCAGGATAGCATATAAGTCTTGTTGTTGATACCCTTGCGTATCATCAATCAGACTACAGTAATAAGATTATTTAGCACTACTATTGGTCTTGAAACAACAGTCTCCGGTAAAATGTATACGTAGCCACGCACCTACTCCCTTATTGAACAGACTGTCCCGGGACAAGCGTAAAATAAACATGTGTTGTTATTTTGTCGGACAACCCACTTGATGGTGCTAGTAGGCTTCATTCTCTGTACTGTATATGCACACATGGGTGCAATCTGGTGAACCTTGATAGCGATACGATATCAGACAATACACAAATTGATACATGATAGTTAGAATATACAACCAAAACACAACATATCCACTGGTCAACAATGCAATAAAAATTCAATGTATCCAATCTGAGTGACCAAACGTGCCCTTCAGAAATTTAATCCACGCCCCATCACCTTGCCCTTCCTATGTGACAGGTTCTCACGATACGATTGGTCAAAGTATCAGCCAATATAATGAGTAAGTGAGATATAATGCGTTACATTCGTGATATTTTATCCCATCACATGACGGGAAGCTTTGTTTAGCATCGAGTAATGATAAATGTATCATGCAGTATGTATGTGTATGAATGGTGATGTATGTTTACAGCGTTAAGTTAAGATGAACAAAGTGACAAACTATAAATTTCTATATGCTCCATGTTACTTACACACCTATTGATACTTTCCTTGAAATAGTCAGTAAGCACGAGCAATGTATTGGCAAAAAAATGTAGACGATTACAATGCAAGTTCCCCCCTCTGTTTAAACTCTATTATAAATAATATATTATAATTCAGTCAATACGATGAGAGAGACAGGGGGAATTTGTATATTTGTTCATCTCGTACGTACAAAGACCGCGTAGGTGTTGATAAAAAAAAAGCACACACTGGCAAAGGGGTATAAGGGACACATGTAATAAATTACATGAAATGCTGTAATATATGTATTTACATCGGCCTCTTTGCCATCTTTACGACACAATTAAATAATCAGTACTTGTTTGTGAGACTAGACAGTTTCCTGTCATATCCGAGACCTGCCAGGGAAATCAGGCATGATTAGCACTAATTAGCCTCGTCGCAGCAATCAGGCAGTCAGCGAGGGGTGCCAGGTGTTGGGCAGTGGAGCAGCTCCAGGGCTTAATGAGTTAAGTATTACGTTCATTTGGTAAAATATTCAACGAGCAGGAAGTCACTTATGTCACACAACTAATAATGGAGTAAAAATATAATAATCGTCTTTATCTATTAATAATTCATCTATTAATTATTATAACTATAAGAGATACATTACGATTCACATATTAGCAAAATATGTAATAATTCATCATGATCAGTAATAGATTAGGGTGAGTGAGTGAGTGAATGAGTGAGTGACGTCTGGACCAGATCGAGACCAGAAAATCCAGATCGCTGACTTGGATGACATATGTCGTCTTCTATTTATGTAGAACGATTTGTTCAGATTTGTGCTCAAGCAGGGAGCACTTGCTATTCTGTGCGCTCTGCTGTTGATCACTGGATTGTTATCACTTACGACTTGCCTGAAATTTCGAGGCTAACAACTTCCAAGCAGAGAGCACTTGCCATCTGTGGACTGTAAACATTTGCTCCGTACATCGAAAACTGTCACACGCGATGTTGTTGCTCCAAGGGAACTCTATGGGGTTCACTTGTAATACTGTTCGGTCGGTAGACGACTCGAGAGTCGAATTAAAGCAATGTTGCATTAATTCATTCCAATGTTTTAATTTACTATCATAATGACAATCTATATGGGTATATTTGTAGGGAATAAATGATATGGTAGCTTCCCTGAGGTCTGATAGTTAGTAGTGAGTAGGTGAGTGAGTTTAGTTTTACGCCGCACTCAGCAATATTCCAGCTATATGGCGGAGGTCTGTAAATAACTGTGACTGGACCAGACAATCAAGTGATCAACAGCATGGGCATCGATCTGCGCAGTTTGGATCCGATGACTTGTGTCAACCAAGTGAGCGAGCCTGACCACCAGATCCCGATAGTCGCCTCTTAGGACAATAATAGTTGCCTTAGAGAATGACGCCAGTTAAAAGCAATAAATACACATCTCACGCACACACTATTCTAAAAGGTATGTTACGAATACATATTTTAAAAGAGTGAGTGAGCTTAGTTTTATGCCGCACTCAGAAATACTCCAGGTACATGGCGGCGGTCTGAAAATATTCCGGTCAGGACCAGACAATCCAGGGATCAAAAGCATGAACACCGTTCTATGCAACTGGGATATGATCACATGTGTCGACCCAGCCAGCGAGTCTGCTATCCCTGTCCCATTGGCTGTGTACATAAACAAATAAATAATCTACTCGTTACATAAAATGCCCATGTTGATTATGATAAGCAGACTTTGTCACAGAGAAAACTCAATGTCTGGTTTATTGACGCCTATATGTCTGCCTGCTTGTCTGCTAATGACAATATGCAATGCACAGCTTCAACCACTGACCACGTGCAATTAACACCCATTAACACCTAAGAGCCGACAGAACGTATCGGCAAAGGAACACATGAGTGCACACCCACCGGCACTTGCCATTATACGCTTCTAATTTTGTTTATTTTTTAACAATCACCAGTGCATTTTATACATCATTTAATTATGTTGTTTAAAGTTTTGGTTGCATGTGACCTTTGAGGACGTTAGTCATCATCTCTGGAAGAATCCTACACATCATAATTGTCTGGATCACTATCATATCAGCTGTCACAGTCAGAATCTTGAGCTGTTTGGGCCTCACCCTCCTCTGCCTCATATGCATGTAACTCTGTCTGCCCATTATCTCTGACTTCCTCAGATTCCTGGGGTTGGAGAACCCCATTTAGCCATCTGGGTTTTGATTTCAACCAGTGGTGAATCACTGTCCTCATACTCGGGCACTTCAGCACTGACCAATGACGTTACTGCCTATAGGATTTAGGGAGTTTGTGAAAACGTGCAGTTGACTTTTGTTTATGTTTTTTAGGACGTTGTTGATGTAAAATTGGCAAGTCATGATTCAGGAAACCCCGTCGGATTTCTGATGTTGCAAAAGGCAATCCGCGTATGAGGACTGTGATCTCAGCTATTAATTAGTTAATGGATTTCCTCATACAGACTTATGGACAGTTTTGACCACAATTACAGATTCTAGAGGTTATACAATCGTAGAGTACCATAGAGATGTCGGAGAGAACACATTTACACTGGCTGACCTTGAGACTGACTTCCAGATGTTTTATTTTTGTAATCACCAGTGATGATATGAGGAAACAAGACCACACTATTCTTCACTGACAAAAATATGATCATTTTTTATAAATGGACACCCAAAACCTTTTCATCCAAGAACCAAGATTCTTTATTCAGCGATTATTTATCAAAGGCCTCCAGCCCAGAGTACAGGGTGTGTGTGTCTCTGCGTGTGCGTGTGCGTGTGCGTGTGCGTGTGCGTGTGCGTGTGCGTGTGCGTCTTTATAATAATCGTTAACATGTTCGTGGGCGACGTTCAGTTTTCCGTCGGCAGAATTAAATGAAACGTTGGTAAAATTGTCGCTTGTACCTTTTTGGTGTCCACATGCAGTTGTGTGATGTAGGTCATTTAAAAAACAAGCTGAGAAATAAGAGACACCTTGTCTATGACAGCTCTTGTAAGCGTGGCGCAGCAATATGTCTGTGTTGCTGTGCTTTCATGGGTACTACATCACGGAAATATGTTTATGTAAAGTTTAGATTTACAGTGAGTGAGTGTAAACCAAGCATGTTACTAAGAACATAAGCCGATCCATCTTAGTGAAATACTTACGTGGTTGAACTCCTTTTAATCCCACTGATGAGTTAAGGTTGAATGCAAACCTG